>NC_065445.1:200140851-200445018 GCF_917563875.1 Diabrotica virgifera virgifera | reverse complement strand
CTTAAAAACCACTCTTAAGAACATTACAATTTTTATAAGTAGATAATTTAATAGATCTATACAGAAAAAAAGTAGAATTAATGAATAACAAAAACATTTATTTACACAAAAATACGTATTTACAAATATGTAGAAGTACTAATATAGATAGTTTTTAAGTCATCTTCCAGTATACGAACCAGATCTGTGGTATTATACATGCATTGAAAATGTTCTATAAGCGGACTATTCGAATATTTCAAAAAAAATTCGTTTTATAAACATAGCTCCTTCATTTTTGGCGATAAAAGTTTTTTCGAGATTTTTTAGGATTTTTGAAGAGCTTTAAGACTGTGTAAATTAAATTCCGTTAGATCCCTTACTTTTTAATTGGGGCGGGTTTAAAGGGTACAAATAAGGCGGTGTTTGCTCGTAAATAGAGGTTTTCAACAGCTATATCTCGCTTACTATTACCTGTAATGAAAATATATGTACAATATAATTTTAGCTATTAAATAGTAATAGTATATTAAGTATGGAGAACGGTAAGGGTTTTATACCGATCGAAGACAATTGTTTGGAGGAGGAGCGGAGCGACGACTCCAATTATTGTCTGAGATCGGTTACCCTTAACGTTCGACATGCTTATAACGTTTTTTGCACGATTGATACCATTATAAATTATAAAATTAAACATTTTCGTCATATTGACTAGTTTCATTCATTTTATCAAGATAGATACTTTGGTTGTTAGGGAGTAACTAGGGTGCATAACAACAATGGAGAATTGAGTTTTTATTTAGTTGTTAATTATTTTAAGTACAATTTTGATTATTATAAATTAAAATATGAGCGAAAGTGAATTTGAAGAAATTGAGTGGGCTTGGGAAGAAGGGTGTTCCGCCATTATTCCCGAAAAATTCAAAATCCGTTATCAAAATACCTACCAAAGTTTTAAAAAATGGTGCGAAGGCAAGAATTTAAGAATCGAAGAAAAGACTCTATTGGCATATTTCGTTCAAATACATATGCAGTTGAAAGCTCCTGGAAGCCTCTGGGCAGAATATTCAATGATTAAATCCACCGTTTTTCTTTATGATGGCATTGATATTTCCAAGTTTTCAACTTTGATCGCGTATTTGAAGAGAAAAAATGTTGGCTATGGGCCTAAGAAAGCGAGCATTTTTACACGGGAGCAATTTGAAAAATTTCTGATGGAAGCACCGGATGAAGAATTTCTAGTTCACAAGGTAATATAAGCTAGTTTAGGTAAAAAAAATACTCTAATGAAGATTTTTTCATAATTTGTAGGTCGCAATGATATTGGGAATATCTGGTGCCTGTAGAAGAGAAGAATTATATAATATTACTATGAATGGCATCCAACAAACCGATGGTTTAATGATTGTAAAAGTACCCAATACAAAAACGAACATCCAGCGTACTTTTACAGTCGTTAATAAACCAGCCTCCGGTAAGTGCTGGGTGGATCGAGTAGCTCAGTAAATGCCGGTGCCGGTCCCAAGCCCGGATAAAGGAGGAGGGTTGAGGCGATGGGCTAGCAACTCGTCCCTTGTCAAAAGAAATAATTGCTACAAATTTCGACAAAACGCCTCGGAATGCGGACGGATCAAAACAAAGACGACTAATGCAACGGAAAAGGAAAATGATATTGGCTACATGGAATGTGCAAGGACTTGTGCAAACCAAACAAGCAGAAGTATTCAAAGAATTAGCGGAAAGAAAAATAGATGTATGTGTTCTTACCGAAACCAAGAAAAAGGGAAAAGGAAATGAAGAGATAGGAGAGTATATACATATCTTCAGTGGAGTGAGCAAAGATAACAGAGCTAAGAGAGGAGTCTCTATTGCTATTCGAAAAAATCTTAAAAATAATATTAAATCGTGGACTGAAGTAAATGAACAACTGTTGATGCTGGAAATGACAAAGAATGGGCACAATATCGTAATTGTCGGAGTGTATGCCCCAAATGAAGATGCAGATCCAGAAAGTAAAGACGATTTCTACAAGATGAATGAAATAATCTCTCAAGTTAAAGATAACTGTGAAATCTTTGTACTAGGAGATTTAAACGGCAGAGTCGGTAGAGAAGAAAATAATAGAGTCGTAGGAAGATATGGGGAACAAATAACCAATGACAACGGAATGCGTCTTAGAGATTTTTGTGAAACAATGTCTCTCAAGATTATGAATGGATTTTTTCAACATAGAGACATCCACAAATTTACATGGATACAACCTACTAGGAATCTGCGCTCGATAATCGACTATGTAATTCAACGTCAAACTTCCCAGCTGAAAACCACTGACGTAAGGGTATACCGTGGATCAGAATGTGGATCCGATCATCGTTTACTTATGGCCAACGTGATAGTTAACTATCGCAAAAACAATAATACTCTGGTACAGAATATAAAAAAGGGACAAGAAGTAAGATCTCATAAATATAACCTAGAAAGCTTGAAAGAAGACTCAACGAAATTTCTATATAAATTACGACTGACCACAAAATTACAAAATGTGGGACGAGAAAATATAACAGCGGAAGAATTATACCAGCAAATTAAAAAATATATTCATGAGGCTGCAAGTGAAGCTTTGGGGTATAAATACAAACATGAAATAAAAAATACAGAATGGTGGTCGGAGAATATGCAAACGTTAGTAAACAAGAAGAAAACTGCTTATCAGAAATGGATGTCAACAAGAAAGGAGGAAGATCACAAGAGATATGCAGCATTAAATCGAGATGTAAAAAGAGAAGTAGTGAAAAGTAAAAATGAGATGTGGGACCGAAAATGCGCAGAAGTGGATAGGTATATGGGTGGAACAAGAGTTGGGCAAGCGTGGAAGGTAATAAAGTCTCTCCAGAGGGAAGGAAAGGAAAAATCTAACATAAAGTTAATAGATCTTAAACAGTGGAAACACCATTATGAGATTTGACTGACAGAAGATAGATGTAAATTCCAAGAGATCGAAATGGAAGAATTAGCCGAACATACACAAATAGTTGAGATAACAACCGGAGAGTTAAGCGAAGCCCTCAAAATATCTAAAAACGGTAAAGCAGCAGGACCTGGAGACATCCCAATTGAGTTGGTAAAGTACGGACCAAACATATTACATGAGATGTTGGTTCAACTATTTAATAAATGCTTAAAAGGACAAAATATCCCTGATGATTGGAATGTTGGATACATCAGCTCAGTATTCAAGAAAGGGGATAAACGCATATGCTCTAATTATAGAGGAATAACTGTTACCAGCTCAGTAGGGAGGTTGTACGGTCGAATAATAAAGAAAAGAATAGAATCAGAATACGAAGACATGGAAGAACAAAGTGGATTTCGTGCAGGAAGATCGTGCACTGATAATATATTCGTTCTGCAGCAGGTAATAGAAAACCGGAAGGCAAGGAATCTATCTACCCACCTATTGTTTGTAGATTTGGAGAAGGCATACGATACGGTACCTTTGAAAAAACTGTTTCAAACATTGACGAAGGTAGGTCTCAGTAGAGAGTATGTGGATGCTATCGCAAATATATACAAAAATGCAAGAAGTGTCGTTAAAGAAGGAAACTTTATATCTGAATCATTCCCTATATCAAAGGGGCTTAAACAAGGATGTTGTCTGTCTCCGACTTTATTTAAAATATATATTCAATCATCGCTAGAGCAGTGGAGGAAACAAGTATCCGGAATGGGAATAGACATAGGCAGTGGTAAATGTCTAACAACTTTGTTTTTTGCAGATGATATGATCAGGTAGTCGTAGCGAATGATGAGGAAGACATGGACTACATGTTTAGAAAACTAAAGAAAGAATATTAAAAATGGGACCTCAATATGAATATGTCAAAGACAGAGTATCTTAAAATAGGGGATGATGAAGAAGATCCAGAGTTAGAAATTAGAACCACGAAAAGATGTAATGAATATAAATATCTCGGATCTATAATATCTAAAGAAGGCACTACCAAAAGAGACATCGAAAAGAGAACGCAGCAGGGCAAAAAAAGCGGTAAACATTCTGAGCTCTCTACTGTGGTCTAAAGATATAAGGCAAGAAACGAAATTGACAATCTATCGTACCTTGGTAGAGCCTATTATGACTTATGGGGCAGAAGTTTGGCAGATGACAAAAAAAAGATACGAAAAGAATAGAAGTAGTAGAAATGGATTATCTAAGGTGAGCGTGTGGTATATCTAAAAAAGATCACATCAGGAATGAAGATATTAGAAGGAGGACATATACTGTATATTCCAGTGTAGATAAAATTGAAACTAGACAACTAGTGTGGTATGGTCACGTGAAACGAATGAATGAAGATATATGGCCAAAGAAAGCTTTAAATTACATACCACACCAAAGAAGAAGAAGGGGAAGACCTTCAGTTGCCTGGGAAGAAAATGTACGGCACATCATGAAAGATAGAGCCATCAAAGAAGACGAATGGATGGACAGAAAACGATTGCGGTCGAAATGCGAGAAGCGGCAGAGGCTGTAGGAACCTCGCTGATAGATAGATAGATAGATAGAGATAATAAACCAGACGATAAAATTCCATATTTAGAAATTCTGCAAAATAATTTAACAAATTGTACCATAAGTTTCAATATTAATAAATAATTCGTTAGTTTTCTTTATTCTTTCAAAAAATAAAGTAAAATTAAGAGATTTTTTAACTCGACGGTAAGTGAATTACTTACCGTCGAGTTGGAGTACTTACCGTCGAGTTGGATTACTTACCGTCGAGTTAAAAAATCTCTTAATTTTACTTTATTTTTTGAAAGAATAAAGAAAACTAACGAATTATTTATTAATATTGTTAATGAAATCCCACTTGTTTGGGCTGTGGTTTCACTTCTAACAGAAACTCCTGCAGAATCGCATACATTAGGAGTATTACTAGTATTAGAATAATTGCGGAACACCCGTCTTCCCAAGCCCGTTCAATTTCTTCAAATTCACTTTCGCTCGGTCTGGATCCCGCGTATGAAAAAAAAGTTGATTAATAGCAAGCTGAAAATTTGTTAATAGCTTAAGGGTGTCTAGTCGAATAAACTTTGATATATGGAAACACTGTAACAGGGGCAGTTTTAATTGTGGAACAGGTTAAAAATTTGGAACGGTCAGACCACGAAAACTGCACATTTATTTTGTCCGACAGAACAGACTTAAACTCTCCGAACAGAGATTAAACTCTCATGCAAAAATAAGACTGCTATTTATCACCTGTCATAATTCCTGTCATTTGACATATTCTACATGTTCCACTCATTAAAACGCCCATTTGGCGATAAATAGCAGTCTGATTTTTGCATGAGAGTTTAATCTCTGTTCGGAGAGTTTAAGTCTGTTCTGTCGGACAAAATACCTGTGCCGTTTTCGTGATCTGACCGTTCCAAATTTTTAACCTGTTCCACAATTAAAACTTCCCCTGTTCCAGTGTTCCCATATATCAAAGTTTGTCCGACTAGAAACCCTTAAGCTATTAACAAATTTTCAGCTTGCTATTAATCAACTTTTTTTTCATACGCGGGATCCAGACCTAATATTTTAATTTATAATAATCAAAATTGTACTTAAAATAATTGACAACTAAATAAAAACTCAATTCTCCATTGTTGTTATGCACCCTAGTTACAACCTAACAACCAAAGTATCTATCTTGATAAAATGAATTAAACTAGTCAATATGACGAAAATGTTTAATTTTATAATTTATAATGGTATCAATCGTGCAAAAAACGTTATAAGCATGTCGAACGTTAAGGGTAACCGATCTCAGACAATAATTGGAGTCGTCGCCCCGCTCCTCCTCCAAACAATTGTCTTCGATCGGTATGAAACCCTTACCGTTCTCCATACTTAATATACTATAATTTACTAATCTACCATTTTTTTCGTATCTCCAGCATTTTCGGAGATATTTTGAATTAAAAGGTGAAAAATACGAAATTGCAAAAAATCAATTTTTTTTAAACTCCAATTTTTCTAAAATTAGGCTCTTTAGATAGGTCAAACTTATTGGGTGTATTGACAATACAAATATACAAGGAATTACAGAACGGTAAAGACCAGTTTTTAATTAGGAGGGTAGTTAGGGGGTTATTTTCACCGAATTTTTCGTAGAGAAAAGCAGGTACCGACCTTTTTTTGATCATAAGTCGCTCCATTTTCACGTTATAAATTTTATATTATTATTCTTTGAAAGATTTAATTGTATACTTGAAAAAAGATAATTTAAGTTTTCTTAGAAAAATGCAAAGTTTTCCCGTTTTTTGGCTTTGAATATTTCAAATTATGCATTTGACGAAAAAAGCTAACCTTTAACATACCGTATCGCAGTTTGTATTAGTCTTAAAGATATTATAGTAAAAGAATTTAGTTTGTGTTACTAGAAGGTACAATTTTGATATCTGCAGTTTTTTTGATTAAATGCATATTGTTCGAGGTACTCTCAAAAAACTCTCTAAAAAAGTCGATTTTTTCGACGAAAAACTGTTACCTTCAAGCGCGAATAACTCGAAAAATATTAGTTTTACGAAGAAAATGTAAAAAACATTTTTTTCTTAGAATTAGTCTTTACATCGATTTACATGGTTAAAGTGTAATAAAAAAATTCCCACCCCTGAGGTGGGGTGGCAACCACCCCCAAGGTTTTAGCGTACAGCCGCATGATATAGAAAATGATCCTTGGACTATTTCCTACCTTCTGTGAAAATTTCAAGTAAATCCATGCTGGGCGAAAAAATTGCGAGCCAAAATGCTTCATTTCCTCGACTATATGACACTTTCTTTACTTTAGCATAACTAATGACCGCAAACATTTTGACCGTTTTAGAATGAATATTTTTGAAGAAAACAAAATGTGATTTAAAAAAAAACAGAATTTTTCAAATTTTCTTTAATTTCATCCTCCAAAAATACTCTATATATGTAAAATTTAACACAGAATAAAATTTAAATTATTTGTTTAACAAATATTTTACTGCTTTTTATATTGTTTTAGGATAAAAAATAACCGAGGTAGAAAGTTGAAAGCCCAAAATATTACTGAGAGAACTATGAAACCGGGGTCATTTAACCATTTACCTTGGAAAAAAATAAGAAATAGAAGAGATTAAATTAAATACGATGTAATTGAAATTATCTTTCAAGTGGTTTTAGGTTGAACCTGATATCATAAAAATTGACGGAGTTATTCTAAAAACAACAATACCATTTTTTTGGAAATAATTTTGGAGCATAAATTTTGAAAAAATTTTGGAGCATAAATTTTGATGCTATCAATTTCTGCAGGAGTTTAGTTGATAGATATTTCTGAGTACTTTGACAAGTATTTATTAAGTATGTAATGTTACAAAATGCATCGTTTTCCCGTTATTTAACCTTGAATAGGTACTTATATTTGAGTACCTACTCGCCGAAAAAAAAATATATATTCAATTACCTAAAACTCAATTTAAATTAATATTAAAAGATTTTTCAAGGGAGGAATTTGTTCAAATTTTTATTAGCCTCAATTTTGGTAATAACAACGTTTTTGTAAAAACTTATGCTTTTTGAGTTATTTATGAAAAATCGTTTTAAAAAATGCATTGCGTTTCAAGAAACAATAAAATATTTGATCTTTAATAACTCAAAGTATTAATTCATTTTAATTAGAATTTGTCCCTCTATCGATTTTCCATCGATTTTATTTTTAATAAATAATTTTTACCCACGAGATGGGGTGGCATCCACCCCCATGGTATAAGTGCAAGTTGGCACCATATCAATTTTGTTTCTTGAAGTATCCCCTAACTACTCACCAATTTTCATAAAAATATATATCGGATTTTTACGTACATTTACTGTTGTAATGAGTAAGCCTGTGTCTATAATTGATGAAGATATTCATAAAATTTTTAATACGAGACCTTGACTTGCAATTTTTATACGAGTACTTAATTCTTAATTTAGGTAATTATCAAATGTGAAACGGCGTATAAATATGTTCTTTGTTGTCTAACACAACAAACGAAAGTTTTACACAAAACCGTTAAGCTGAAATATTGCACATCTTTCTGTATAATTTATTCAAAAATCACGGCGTAGCGGTATTATAAAGAAATTATACGATTATTAATAATTTTGCATATTATTTTGGAATTCATTATTGTTACTCAATTTTGACAAGATTGGGTCATTGACGCCATACGCGAGCATTTAAACTTTGTTTTTCAAGAATGTGTATCCCCATATCTGTTAATTTAGCAAAAGGAATATTATTGCAAAACATTATTACCACAACGAAATTAATATAAATAAAAAAAACTTCTTTTTTGCACGATTGATCATTTTTGACTGTTTACTGTGACAGATTTTACGTCAGTAGGTGACATTTACTAGCAACTCGACGGTAAGTAATCCAACTCGACGGTAAGTACTCCAACACGACGGTAAGTAATTCACTTACCGTCGAGTTAAAAAATCTCTTAATTTTAATTTATTTTTTGAAAGAATAAAGAAAACTAACGAATTATTTATTATATTGAAACTTATGGTACAATTTGTTAAATTATTTAATGAAATCCCACTTGTTTGGGCTGTGGTTTCACTTCTAACAGAAACTCCTGCAGAATCGCATACATTAGTAGTATTACTAGTATTGCACAATATTTTTTCGGCAAAATCTATTTTATTTTGAAGAGAATCTTCTACATAGCTTTCTGCCACTGTCGATGAACGCCAACCTCCATGACGCTTTAATCCGAGGACATCAACACCTTTATTAGCCAAAAGCGTTGCTGATGTCCTCCTGAACGAATGGCCAGTATAGTTCTCGGGATTAGGAAAATTTAAGAATTTGGCAATTTGAGAAGGCCAACCCCCTATTGTCCCTTTCCCTATTACTTGAGCACAACATTTTCCTTTGGCGTATCTTTAGAACAAATGATTTGATTTTACTTGTAACGGACGAAGTTTTATAGACTTTTGCAGAATTTCTAAATATGGAATTTTATCGTCTGCTTTATTAACGACTGTAAAAATACGCTGGATGTTCGTTTTTGTATTGGGTACTTTTACAATCATTAAACCATCGGTTTGTTGGATGTCATTCATAGTAATATTATACAATTCTTCTCTTCTACAGGCACCAGATATTCCCAATATCATTGCGACCTACAAATTATGAAAAAATCTTCATTAGAGTATTTCTTTTACCTAAACTAGCTTATATTACCTTGTGAACTAGAAATTCTTCATCCGGTGCTTCCATCAGAAATTTTTCAAATTGCTCCCGTGTAAAAATGCTCGCTTTCTTGGGCCTATAGCCAACATTTTTTCTCTTCAAATACGCGATCAAAGTTGAAAACTTGGAAATATATATGCCATCATAAAGAAAAACGGTGGATTTAATCATTGAATATTCTGCCCAGAGGCTTTCAGGAGCTTTCAACTGCATATGTCTTTGAACGAAATATGCCAATAGAGTCTTTTCTTCGATTCTTAAATTCTTGCCTTCGCACCATTTTTTAAAACTTTGGTAGGTATTTTGATAACGGATTTTGGATTTTTCGGGAATAATTGCGGAACACCCTTCTTCCCAAGCCCGTTCAATTTCTTCAAATTCACTTTCGCTCATATTTTAATTTATAATAATCAAAATTGTACTTAAAATTATTGACAACTAAATAAAAACTCAATTCTCCATTGTTGCTATGCACCCTAGTTACTACCTAACAACCAAAGTATCTATCTTGATAAAATGAATGAAACTAGTCAATATGACGAAAATGTTTAATTTTATAATTTATAATGGTATCAATCGTGCAAAAAAACGTTATAAGCATGTCGAACGTTAAGGGTAACCGATCTCAGACAATAATTGGAGTCGTCGCTCCGCTCCTCCTCCAAACAATTGTCTTCGATCGGTATAAAACCCTTACCGTTCTCCGTACTTAATATACTATTTTTTTCTTCGTCCATTATAAAAAAAAATGTTGATTGTTCAATGGTAGACTTCCAATTTACATCTTATTGGTTCTTTACTGATTACTATTGCTCTAGTTTTCTGAGTTGAAGTCGTCATGTGACAACATTAAATAGACAAAAAATAATACCATATTACAATATTTGAGAAACAATTACATTACTCAGATAACCCTTAGGAAATTCGATATCAAATAATCCGAATGGGCAAGAACAAATAAAGTTATATTAGAGACTAATACATACTAAGATTTTAATTTAACTATTTATATACATATTCAATTGTACTGGAACTTCCATCGAAGCCTCTAATAGACAGAGAGGCAGCGCTGAAAAATCTATTAGACTTCACTAAAGCTAGATTTTTCACAGTTGATTACTGTGAGTGTGTAGAGAAACATACTGCGGTCGGTCAAGCGAAACGTAGAACAGGGGTTACTGAGAGGGTATCAAAGTTGCTTTCCTACGAAGGTAATTATTTCCATTTACTAAGGCTGAAAATCAGTACACACATTCTAAATTAAATATAAATAAAAGTTATTATAGTCGGTCAGCTGTATGACGGGACAGAGCCGGTCGGTCGGCCCCAATAGTCGATTGAGGAAATTAAGCATTTTGGCTCGCAATTTTTTCGTCCAGCATGGATTTACTTGAAATTTTCACAGAAGGTAGGGAATAGTCCAAGGATCATTTTCTATATCATGCCGCTATCATACGCTAAAACCTTGGAGGTGGGAATTTTTAATTACATTTTAACCATGTAATTCGATGGAAAAGTTGATTCTAAGAAAAA
The DNA here is from genome assembly GCF_917563875.1 of Diabrotica virgifera virgifera. Taxonomy (NCBI): domain Eukaryota; kingdom Metazoa; phylum Arthropoda; class Insecta; order Coleoptera; family Chrysomelidae; genus Diabrotica; species Diabrotica virgifera. The sequence continues at coordinate 200,434,240 of NC_065445.1, read as the reverse complement.
AATGATTTTACATTTTCTTCGTAAAACTAATATTTTTCGAGTTATTCGCGCTTGAAAATAACAGTTTTTCGACGAAAAAATCGACTTTTTTAGAGATTTTTTTGAGAATACCTCGAAAAATATGCACTTAATCAAAAAAACTGTAGATATCAAAATTGTATCTTCTAGTAACACAAACCAAATTCTTTTCCAATAATATCTTTAAGACCAATAAAAACCGAGGTACGGCATGTTAAAGGTTAGCTTTTTTCGTCAAATGCATAATTTGAAATATTCAAAGCCAAATAATGGGAAAAATTTGCATTTTTCGAGGAAAACTTAAAAAATATATTTTCAAGTATACAATTAGGCCTTTCAAAAAAATAATAAAAAGTTTCTAGCATGAAAATTAAGCGACTTTAATAAAAAAAATGTCGGTACCTGCTTTTCTCTACGAAAATATCAGTGAAAACAACCCCCTAACTACCTTCCTAATTCAAAATTGGTCTTCACCTTTCTGTAGTTCCTTTTATTTTTATATGATCAATACACTCAAGGAGTTTGACCTATTTAAAATGCCTACTTTTGGAAAAATATTATATCTCACTGTGTACTGATTTTCATCCTTAGTAAATGGATTTAATTACCTTCGTAGGAAATCAACTTTGATACCCTCCCAGTAATGAGACCCCTCAAAAATGATTTTGTAGGATTTTTAAAGAGCTATAAGACTGTGTAAATTAAATTCCGTAAGATGCCTTAGATTTTAATTGGGGCGGGTTTAAAGGGCTTGAATAAGCCCTTTGCTGGGGGTGTTTGCTGGGGAGTAAGGGGGTGTTTGCTGGTAAATAGAGGTTTTAAACAGCTATATCTGGCTAACTGTACACTGTAATGAAAATCTGTGACATCCAAACTCTAGATCATAAGGTATCACATCCAAACTGTAGATTGCATCTCTCGTCCAAATTGGACACCATTTTTACCAAATATTTGCCAACTGTAGTATTCATTCGCTCTACCATTCTATCCGACTGACGGTGATAGGCTGTAGTTCTTTTTTCCTACATGCCTAGTCAGTCTATCGTACTATGGAGCAAGCAAAGCTACAAAGGTGCTATCTTTTTTTATTGACAGAAAATAGAAACAATTATCCCTGTCAACTACATATGTATATACCACAAAATTTTGAGATACATTTTTGTAGATGCATAATATTCTATTAATATAATTAAAGAAAGGGCTTATTTAGTAGAATGGAGGGGCAAAAAATTTTAAAATCAATAAGAAAAATTTCCAGCAATCAAAAAATTGTTTTAATTTATTGTAATTTTATTGAATAATATGCTAGTTAAGCAGTAATGCGATTAGATAAAAAATCGATATAGAAGACGCGGTAAAAAATTTGTAACAAGAAAAAGTGTTTACAAAGGTAGAAAAATTCGAAATGAAATTCCTTACAATTTTGGAAATAGTTTTAAAAATATATAACATTTGCCTAGATGTGAACTTTAGAATTGTCTTTTAATATTATTTTTTGTTTCAGACTCATCCTTAAAATGATCCAGTACAGCACCGAACAACTGATCACCACTATCGCTCTTCCCACCATAACCATCTTACTTATCTGGACCGTCGTAATTTTCCATAAGAATCGTAAAAAGTGGGGCCCGTACGACATCCCCATCGTCTGCATTCTAGTTCTCTCGATTATCAGAAATCTCAGTATACTCTGCTATATTCTAATCAACACTTTAGCTGATCCCAGCCTCTTTGTTCTAGAATACTGCAGTGTGATTGTCTGGGTCTTCAATTCCATTCACACCTTCCAAGCTAGTTCTTTAACTACGATAGCCATAGTCGGTCTGTTCTCCGTAAAATTATACAGAAAGAATCAGAATGTTAGGTTATTCCTTACCCCCACTCATATAGTCTACCATCTCTTTTGTTTGACCACGCTCTGCGCATGCGTAGGGGTAGCAGCCATATTAGCTCAAACGGACAGAGAGACTCTGTTCAAATCTCTGCCACACTCTTTATTCGAATGCAAGTTTATGCCTTTTAACTTAGATATTAAATTCAACATCTTCATCTTAGTATTACACATCTTCCTATCTGTGATATCATTTACCAGCTTTGTTATAATCTGCTACAACTTCTATAAATGTAAGGATATTAACTTTGAATATATCAAAAAGTCCAATTCAGATCTAAGTGATTTAAGCTTAGGGAACACCCTTAATGATGATAACAAGAATTACTACGATACTTATACCATACAAAGGGGGCAAAATGCTGATGGCAATAATTTTTACCAGAACGAATATTGCGGAAATAGGGATATTAACTGGAATTCCGATTTGTCCACCACAGTGAGTTCTACTAACTCTAAGAGACCATGTTTGGAAAGAAGTCTTCGGGAAAGACAGGAGCTTGAACAAAATAGGACTGGTTTGGAGACTATCCATCCAGTTCTGATTGTCTGTTACCTCTTTTATCATTTGCCAATAATTGTAAGTATAATTTTTTAGTTTATTTTATAAAAAAAACTAGTGATTTTACCCGTCGCCATGTACGGGGGATACAACCAATTGCCCCCTACAGTCACTGAACTCAATTCTTTTTACTTTCTCCCGTTTTATCGTATCCCTCTCCAATTTTTCCTGACTTTCTCTAAACTTTTCTGACCCCTCCTATTTTTTTCTGAGTCCTTTCTATTTTTCTGGCACCCTTCAATTTCTTCTGACACCCTCCAATTTTTTCTGACTCCCTCAAGTTTTTTCTGACTCGTGACAAATGACGGCATGTGGTAAAGAGGGATAAATCGTTGGTATATAGGGATATTAAACTGCCCAATGTTATCGTAGGTACATGGCAACTATTTCGAAATAGCCGATTTTGTCACTTTCTATGACCTAATGTGATAAATATAATATAGAATGTATTCATTTTTTTTATTAGAAAAAGAAGTCGCATCCATCAAAAGGTTATTAGCGACGGAACAAAATATAAATAACAAAAGTAAACAACTACAGATTGTACAAAATGTGTATGGATCTTAGATAATAATTAACTATATTGTCATAATCAAGTATATTCAAATTGGAAATAAGCCACAATTTTACCTAAAAATGATTTTATTAACGTTTCGACGCCCAAGTCGTTTTAAAGTCGTCTACTTTAAAATGTATAATACATGTCTGAATTGCCGATATAAATGAGTCAGATTAAATAAATTATTAGAAGAATTTTTTACCAAGCAACAACATTTTTGTTTATTTAGTAACATTGTTTATTTTGTATTTTGACAACGACACCCGACTTGGGCGTCGAAACGTTAATAAAATCATTTTTAGGTAAAATTGTGGCTTATTTCCCATTTGAATATACTTGATTATAAAAATGCCACAAGAAAATAGCTTCAGAACAACATTATATTGTCATAGGAACAGTTTTGACCTAGAGCCTCTGGTAGAGCGTTTGGAATATTGTAGCGCTGTCTTTCTTGGTCATATTTACTACAACTTATTAAAAAGTGTTCGATTGTTAATCGAACGTTACACTGATCACATATAGGTGGATTATTCTTTGTGAAAAGGTAAGAGTGCATTAACCTGATATGTCCAAGACGTAAACGCGCAACCCTAATTTGTTCTCGTCTATTGCGCGACGATGGAATCCACTGAGACACATTATTTTTCATTTTATTCAGCTTAGAATTATTTTGAGACCACTTATTTCGCCACAAACACAACACTTTATTTTTAAAATAAGCTTTTAAGTCACTGGAAACACACTTGCCTATCGGCTCCGAAAAATCACTTAAAATTGCCTCTCGTGCAGTCCTGTCAGCTTTTTCATTTCCTGTTATTCCGACGTGTAAGGGAACCCATACAAATTGGACGCTTCTTCCATGTTCATGAGCTTGGGACAGCTGGTATTTTAGCAACTTTTCAAAAGGATGTTTCGGAAAAATGTGTTTAATGAGTTTGGAGAGCTAAGGGAATCTGTTATGATCAGGGGTTTTGTGAGAGTAAGCTCGTTAATAAGTTTCACAGCACGATATATGGTGTAGAGTTCAGCTGAATATGTGCTACATACTGGGGTTAAACGGAGAAGAAGATTGTTTTCTGAAGAAACGATTGCTATTGATACACCACCGTTTGCACGACTTGCATCTGTACGGTCTTTGCGGAAACAAGTGAAATATTTTGAATTGTACAACTGATCGGTCTTTAAGTTTGTCTCCTGTAGACTAATAATATCTGGAGAATATTCAGATAAAAGAAGCTGTAGCATACGGAGACGATGAAAAAATCCATCAATGTTCCATTGAAGTATCGAGTTGAATGTCGTTAACAGATTCGGAGTTAGATGATACTGAACAATTGTCTACAGAAGAGTCACTGTTTAAGTCAGAACTCTCTTTTCTTAAATGAATGTGTAGTTTCTTTTGAAGTTTTGTTAACTTGGTTTTTGTAGATCTATCATTTGTATATTGATAGCTGCTTTGTAAAAGATGGAGTAAACCAGCCATATCAGTTGTAAATTCTTTAACGACGCTAATAGTGTCGGGGGAGCCTTGGACATTATCAATCAGTAAGGATAATTGGTGGTAATTTGAAACGAATGGTGGGGTATCATTATCAATATAATTTTCAAGAGTTTCCCGTGTAGATGGGACTTTAGATGAGCGCGGTTTTTTTGGTTTAGAGGATTTGGGTTTTGCAAACAAATTTTGTGATGAAATTGCTGAGTCTGAAAGAGGCGTATCGATCTCACCAATACTGCGTTTGATGGAAGAACTTGCGTTTTCGCAAGTTCTATTAGAGTTTTCACTTAGATGCTGTGGCTTTATTACATTTGGAAGTACTGGAGCAGACTCATTGGTAGTGACAGAAGTCGAGTTTGAAGTTTTGGTTGTAAGATTGGTTGAAATGGTTGTTTCAGAAAATTGTGGTGATGTATCAGTTTTATTAGAGTTTTCTGCAGTTGCATCTAATGGAAGAGGTGCTGAGAGATTGGAGGATATTGCTTCCGAAGTTTGTGAAAACGGTATTGCCGCTGAATGAGGTTGATTGAAAGTGTTGCTATGATAAGGAGTATTAGTAATTTCTTGGTCATGGAGATTTGTATGTGTAGGTGATATGCTCGGATTTGATAATGGATAACTTGATGACTGCTGAGTGTTTGGTACTTTGTGTAATATACTTGTTGGAGCTGTTTGATTTGGTACTTCATTGTTTGAATAAATATGAGTTGATTCCGTTACTGAACTGTTATTGCATTGGGATGATATATGTCCTGTATTTTTGCAAATAAAGCAGGTGAGTGTACCTTGTGACAAAAATATGCGGTAAGGTGTTTGGTCGAAATTTATTAGAATAGAATCTGAAATTGATGATGTTATAGGGCTTATATAAACTTGTCTCCGAAAACTCAATATGTGACTATATTTGGGAAGAGTCGAGCTAATTTTCAGAAATGTTATTGAGAAAATAAGCTTTAAACCGATATTCTGTAATTCTTCAACTAATACTTGATAAGGAATTGACGGGCAGACACCAGACAAGACTAGTCTTTCTGCTGGAGAGACAAGTCTTCGTGTTGTTATAACTTCGCCTAATACTTCTATAGAGCCTTGTTGTGTCATGAAATTATCTACTACGGTTTCGTTTGCCAAATACATGCACATTCTATTATGAGATAATCTAGATAAAAAAAATAATATTTTTTGGGTTGATGATTGTGCCCAACGGAATTAAATAATCCTGCAGTTAAGCATTATCGATACAACTAAATACAATTGCTTGGCTCTTACTCGAAAAAGAATGTAAAGCGGCTGATGCATAACTGTTTGTGATATTCGAACGTTGATTTACTAGGCTCAGGGGCGTCATTTGATAGGGTCAGGGGGGCATTTGCCCCCCCCCCCCGACTCTGAAAATGACTTAAATTTGCAAAAAATAGATCAATTTTGTATTATGTTTGCATATAAATATATTGTATATATAATGCTTGCCCTTCCATCAAAATTTCAAATGACGCTCCTGACTGGACTGGTTAGATCGGAAGGTGTGTTTACATTGTGTGAAGTCATTTTAAGCTGCGGTGGCGAAAGGTTCACTCCGACTCTAGTAAGTGACAGACCAACCGCATGCTAGCTAACCTCACAAAATGATTGTACGGTGGTGTATATTTCTTATTTGACGTTTTCTTTTCACAATAATAAAATAATAATTACGTATAGATGACTTACGTAGTACCCACATAACAATGATGTTCGCATCATGTTCTAAGCATATCCTACCAACATTCGTCGAAGTATATCCTTTTTAGTATATGCGTAGTACAAGCATAGCATGTACCATAAAAAACATTCTAAATTTCATGTTCTTTGCATGTGCCTCAAAGAATATTCTTGCACCGAATATACTGAGCACATTCGGGTACGTAGTATCTCGGAATGTTCGTAAAAGTTTATTCTTAGAATATACCTTAATCGAATATTCTTAGTATATGCGTAAGTATATGCTTAACACATACTTGTATATACTTTTAAAATATCTTAAAAAGAATATACTGTATGCAACTATAGGAAGAAGAATAATGTTAACCTATAGATTATCAACTTCGCGTTAAGAATAATTAATAAAATGTATGTATTTTGGTAGGTACTACTGAACTATCTAATCCATTTTTTTTAAACCGTTTTAATTGTATGGTAAAAAGTTTAAAACTTAATTCTATTGAAGAAAAATGAGAAATTCTCGTTTCGTTTTCAGTTGAAATGAATATACCATTTTGATTTGAGTTTATACCATAAGTATTTTTACCTATAATTTTCGGGAATCCGGAAACGGCCATTTCTGACCCTTGCAGTGCATTTTATACCTGCACAAGGGAAGGGGGTAGGTAACAAAAGAGCAAAATATGAAAATAGTTTCCAGTACAGTTATGCATTTATGTCTACGCTGTTAGGTAGGACCAAGTATTTCTAGCTACAAGGACTAACACATTTTTAAGAACATAAAAAGCAGTTTGAAAATAATAAATTCATATTGGTACTTCAATATTTCCTAAATACCTAGTAAGTAAAAGTATGTATAATGTATATAGATACCTATAAATTTTAGTAATTTACATACATATTATATATATTTGGCTATTATATAATTATATAAGCAGCATTTTTATTTTGATGTGCACATAATAATACTAAATATATTACTTATATTTTATATATAGGCTACTTACCCATATAATATTTATTATACATAGGTACCTACCTATATAACTAACTATAAAGTTTATATATTTTATACTTACTTTTTACGTAATATTGTAGAATGTAATAACTACATTCTCATATGCAATTAGAATATGTAAATATAATATATTAGTAGAACCAAAGAATACTAACACACCCAGTGGGTGTGTTAGTATTCTTTGGTAGAACCTTAGGATGAGATTGGGTGATGTTGAAAACATACTTCTGAGAAATACAGCACATCCTTGGAATATTCTTCCCATATACTAAAAATGTGCGATAGTACATTCTAAGTATATACATAGAAGGTATACAGCACTTCATTGGAATATTCTTCCCATATACTAAAAATATGTGAGATAGTACATTCTAAGTATATAACTAGAAGGTATATAGCACTTCCTTGGAATATTCTTCCCATATACTAAAAATGTGCGATAGTACATTCTAAGTATATAAATAGAAGGTTTATAGCACCTCCTTAGAATCTTCTAAAAAGTATGTTCTTGGTATATACTGAAAAGAAGTGCGGTAGTACATTCTAAGTATATACATAGAACGTTTAAGTACTGTAATGTAGTATATACTCAGTATATGCTCTGCACATTCGCAATGGTAATTACGCATATTCTAAGTATATACTTTTTCTGAAAAGTATGTTCTATGAATCTACTAAGAACATGAAATAGTTATGTGGGTAGTATCTAGTAGATAAACACTTTAATTTTAAAAAACTATTTAATAAAACCACTTGTTTTTATTAAAAACTAGGAGTACAATATCAGTACAACTTAACCATACCTTGCCAGGACCGGTCTCCAATGTATTCATTATTTACATTATTATCTTAAATTTATGTTTAATTACTTAATATTAATTATTTATATTGTAAAAATAAAACTACTGGTTTTGTGACGAATAAAAGAAGATTACCTATTTTATTTTAGTCTATTTTATTCATCAACACTATTATCTTGGGTAACGATAAGAAGTTGTATTCGTTTTAACAGGCTATGTTAAAAATATGAAGTAAATGTGGAAGATATACACTGGTTACTTATTTCATTTTAATTTGATTGATTGTTTTAATCATTTATATGATTTAAAATAATTAAAGATAAAAAGTTAAGAGATTCAAAAAATAAAAAAAATTCTTGTTGGGATTCGAACTCATTCGCGGTCAACTGCAGTCTGCAGTTGCAGAATAGCTGCAGTTTTTAGTGACTTCAATCTAAAAAAGAGTTTATGATAACCTTATATGAAAATAACATTGCTGTTTTTAGTATTTTCTTTGCAATCTTATAAAATTTTCTCACCTTTTAGGTAAGCCTTCCTTGGATTTCTACAAATGTTTCAAAATCGAAATTAGCTAAATTGGTTCATTTATTCTGAAGCTGTTCTAAAAAAAAATAAAAAAAATAAAACAACGTTTATTAAACGTATTAAACGTATTTAATGTTTACATATCGACAAACTACGTGACTTGTCGCATTAGGCTTTTATAAGATTAGATATTTAACTGCAAGAAGAGTTTATATAATTTTTTTGGAACTTGTATGTTGTTTAATATCGTCTATTAAACACAATAGATTTTATTGCCTCGTGTAAATCACGCTAGTTTTCTTAAATATTTATATTGCATGCAGCCTACATTTATTTACTTGCCACATGTGGAGTTAAACTATACCCATTATTTGTTTTATTATATTTTTAACACGGCCATTTATAAAAGCACGTAACAGATCAGAGAGAGGGTAGTCAGTAGCAGTGTTCGCGCTGTACAAATCGAACGTATTCAGAGTAAGTTCGGGATTAGTTTCCAATGCGCAACGTAAACTTATCCTGGACATGCTCAGGATTTTTCGCTCCGCGAATCATATTTTCGGATTCGTAATGTAATGACGGGTTGCATACATTAAGGTTAGAGAAGGAAGCCTTTTGTTGTCCCTTTCTTATTTCGAAATCAATGTCAAAAAAATGCAAATGCAACAAATTTGTATGTCAACAAAGAGAAAGAGAATAAAAGCAACAGGCAAAGGATTAATTTTGTATTCATCAATGCCTTTCTTAGAAGTTGGAAATTTGATTAGCGTCTTTCTTTATTATTTCCACATTATTTTGATAATTTGGTATTTCCACGCCGAAATCCGGCTTACATTTTTGTAGAGGGTAAAAGATTGTTATGTATCACTTGGAAATGGCAGCTTGATATTTAGATATAAAAATTACCTTTAACTTCCTGGGGGTTGAACATTATCTGAAGGAAGGAATAATTTAGTAAAGCAATCATTTCCAATTTTGATATTATATGTATTGAATTTGATAGGTTGTGGCATTGTGTTGTGGTTTATTACACCACAAAAATAATGAAATATAACAAGACACAAGAAATAGTTTCAGAATAATTTTGATGTGTTGTTTATGTTTCATTAGATTCAATATGGTAGGGGAGCAAAGTATGCTAAATGTGCAGTCACTCGAGCGCTTTGGGGACCTATTGGGTTGTGGTTATTAGGTCCTAAAACCAAAAAAAGTTAAGTAAAATTTTCCATTTTAGCGGGCGCTTGCCATTTTTTAATTTCATTTTCCATTTCCATTAATCGTTTTTTCCGAATATAGCGCCATCTATCCATAATTCGAAAAAATGTTTCGAATAAAAGTTGCTTATTTTTATGCAGAAAATTCAAATCTTCAATAAAAAATGGGGGCACCCATTTAAGATTTTAAAGTAACCCCCCACCCCACCTCCGTGGGGGTCGCTTTTGGTACCATTCGATATATTTTTCAAAAATATTAAATAAGTGTATTTTGCAGTTTTTCGATCTGATGTTTATTTTACTAAATATCGCAGGATTTGTATTTAAAATTTAAAATTTACCCCCCACCCCTCTCTGCGAGGGGTCGCGTTTGGTATCTCTCGATAGATTTTTGAAAAATATTGAACGTGTAGTTTTTAATTTTTCGATCTGACTTTCATTTCGCGAAATATTCGCCTTTTTCTTGTGAAACTTTGTGACTCACCAATTCCCTTACGCCCCGCTCAAATCGTCAGATTTTTTAAATATACACTGTTTTGCATGTACTTAACTTACCTTATCTTAATCTGACAATTTCGAGTATTTTTAAGGATAGATTTTTTTTTTTCGGGCCCCCCTAAACGAACTCCCCTGTGTTAAGAGCCAATATATGGCAGAGGTACATCTGCAGGGTACCACGTTTCTCCCCATATGATAATCTGACGCGCTCGAGTAACTGCAAAAATCCCCGCTTGGGCTCCCCTACCAATAAGAGACTAATTTAACTCATAAATTAAACTGAAAAATAAACCACATGAATATGTAGGTACTTATAAGCTCATCTAGATAGAAGAAATTAAGTAAAAACAGAGTACAATTTATTGTAATACATACTACCGTAATAGATAATTATCGAATATCGAATGAAAATAATACTAGAAAAGGTACCAACTGATTTATAAACATACTAATGGAAATCATTGACAAACACAACTAAAAAAGCTTTAATATAAAAAATATTAAAATTTGTTTGAAGAATATTTAAATGATAACACGACAACACTTTACATAATTTTAAAACTTTAAAAACCAGAATCTACGTCTACAAGTTGTTTAACAAAACAATATTTTAGGTTAAGAATTGGAAGGAGTAAGAACAGAATGTCAAGTCAAGAAATTCTTCCCAAATATTTTGTGCGCCTGTGCGAACTTAAAATCCGAAACAAAATCCTCGAACGTCGAGAGCGTATCCCGGACACGTTCAGGATCTTTTTTCTGTACTGCGCGAACACCGAATTAAAAATCCGGAGGGTGTTCAGAGGGAAAGATTTTAACTCCGCGAACGCTCGATTTTGTAATGCGCAGGCGTTCTCCCTCTGGGTATACCCAGGATGTACAGCGCGATCAAAGCTAGTAAAAGCCAGAGGTCCTCACGCTTCAAGTCATTTAAACCGGTTTAGTGTTAATAAAACGGTCAATGTTGGGTTTGGTGGTTTTACTTGCATCCAGAACTTCATCTGGTTCCTGTATAACCATAACTTCATTTTGCTCCTGATCAGAGAATATATCCAGATAATTTTGTTATCCCATGGATTTTTTCAGAATTCCATGCTCAAGTACATATTATTACATTCTTGTTGGGTACACTCTTTTTTGTAGAAATCGATTATCGGTGGAATCCAAATCACAATTCTGTATATTTTATAATAGACTAAGTGCTTATATTTTGAAGTCGATATTCGAAGTTGATATTCGTGATATTCCTGATACCTTTTACTGTAAACTTTTCCTTGTAAAATAAACTGAAGCAGTATCGCTGTTTTGTCCTAACGTGACTGAGAAATTCCAGCTTGCGTGTTTTAATTCTGTTCAAAATTCCACACTCACTTTCCATTTTTCTAAGAATTTTGATGCCAGTCATTTGCTCAACCTAAGAAATTTTTTCATAAATTTCGAGCACCATATTCCAAATGCCTCCGGATTTTTCACTCATGATTGAGAAAATATCCAAGCCTCATTCTGTAAATAAGAACAGAACTCACATAAATCTTTCACCAAATTCAGGCATTTAGGTTTTAAAGACAGATGTCGACTGTTGAAGGTAATACCCACCCATAAAAATGTCACTTTTGCTTGACGCTGCTTTATTTCTATGATACATCTTGCGCTGGCAACATATTATAATATAGTTTCTTTAACTTATTCAAAGTGTCAATCCATTTAATCTTCACCATTATCCTTATTTGTTACTGCCACTTCCAGGTATTCAAATTGGTTAACCTCTTCAAAGCTGTATTCGTTGTTTTTATTTATTTTTATTTTATTTATTTGCTGTGCATTCTGTCATTTCTGATATTTATTCTTATCTTCATTTGTGTAGAGTTCAAAGTACTTGGCTCCTAATTTATTTTTCCAGCTCTATTTTTGATCTTGTCATATAGTTCAGAGAAATAAGGAAAAAAAATAGCCTGTTGGTGACACAACTCCCTCCAGGCCGAAACCAAATTTTTTGAGTAATATGGACATCTATAATAATAACCTATATATTTCCTGCAGCCGATTTTGATGATATACATAGTTATAAACAAATGAAGATCAAAAAACGGTAAATTTTCACTTTTTTCGTCTATTACTAAGAAAATAGGCATTTTAAACCAATTTGAGAGTAAGAAACTCATAAACGGTATTAAAAACTTCAATATGGCGTCTGCTTAATATGTCTATCCTTATTGGTTGCTTAAAAAATTGCAAAATAAATCATAAATTTTGAGTTTTTATAAATATTTATAACTTATGTAAAAATTAACTTAGAACCTTCTTATTAAACGGAATGCTGAGACTTATGGTGCTTAATTCATACCCTAAATTTCGAAGAAATTGGTCAAATAGTTTAAAAGTAATTTAATTTGTTTATCCCAAATTTATTTTTTTTGTAACATTGTAAGTCAGAAAATGATGAAGCTACAGTAATACTTTGGATAGTTTATGGAAGAAGGAAATTTACAGTATTAATTTAATTAAAAAAAAATTACAAAAAATAATTATAAATATTGCAAAATTATTTTGCAAAAACATGTGAATTAAATAAATGGGGGGGCTAACTTTGTCTCTAATTATCCTATGACAGTTGTTTTTCTTTCTAAATGTGTATAAAAATTCAGTCTTTCTAAATATGAAAAAATATTTTTTCTACAGGTAACGGTTAAAAAGTTATTCTAATTGTTTATAAGTAAGCAAAAAATCGACATGTTTTTTCAAAATAATTTTACACTGTTTAAAATTATTTTTTGTCATTTACTTTTAATAATGATAATAGTATAAATGTTCTTCTTTCATAAACTGTCCGAAGTATGATTGTAGCCTCATAATGTTCTGACTTGTAGTGTTGCAAAAAAAATGAATTTGGGATAAACAAATTAAATAACTTTTAAACTATTTGACCAATTGCTTTGAAATTTAAAATATAATTTAAGTACAGGAAGTATCAGCATTCCGTGTAATAAGAAGGTTCTAAGTTAATTTTTACATAAGTTATGAATATTTTTAAAAACTCAAAATTTATGATTTATTTTGCAATTTTCTAAGCAACCAATAGGGATGGACATATTCAGCGAACGCCATATTGAAGTTTTTTATACGATTTATGAGTTTCTTACACTCAAATTTGTTTAAAGTGCTTAACTTTTTGGTAATAGACGAAAAAAGCGAAAATTTAGCGTTTTTTGATCTTCATTTGTTTATAACTATGTATATCATCAAAATCGGCTGCAGGAAACATATAGGTTAATAATATAGATGTCCTTACTACTCAAAAAATTTGGTTTCGGCCTGGAGGGGGATGTGTCACGAGAAAAATCTTATTTCTCTGGACTAATACATAATTTTGTTTTTCTACAAACGTGTTAAAAATGCAACTTTTAGCACTCCATAGGAGCGTTAAAAATGGTATTTTAAAGCATTAATAGTTGATGTAATGACAAGAAAAATATAAAAATGGAATGTCAGTCAAGTTCAAGTAAAAGTTTTTGTAGGTATTGTCCTGTAATTGAGAATGAATAAATTATAATTGTTGATATGTAAGACGTTTGTAGGAAAAATATTGTATGGTATACCTACGTGTTAAAATTACATTTTTAAGGCACTCATGTGAATTGCAGAATTCGCTTCGCTCATTCTGCAAACCTTCACATGCGTGTCTTAAAATTGTATTTTTAACACTTATATCATAAATAACTATTAAATCTTTAGTAATAATTTTTATCTCTTTATACGTTTATATGTAGTGCGTTTTAATAACGCATTTAGCAATTACTAAAACGCGATGAAGGTTGTACATTAATTAAAAGTCACTATGCCCCTATTACCTCACGTGTAATATTCAAATTAGAGCACTAGTATTATGGATATTAAAACGTGATTGCTAATTAACATTCTATATGTATAAAAACTGTATAAGGAATTGAAATTGAGCAATTTTTTTTTGTTACGAAAATTTCTTAACCTCGACCTCTTCCCGCCTACAGATTTTAACACAATAGTTTACGAGATGTCGTTGATTTAATATTTATATTATTGTAATTGTTTGTAAATATTCGAAATATTATTTATTTGTTTACAAATAAGCAGGGCCGGTTCTAGGGTTTTGAACCGCACAAAACAAAATTTGGTGCCCTTTCATACAAGAATATACAAATTTACTGCAAATTAAAAAAAATAAACATAAAAGTAAATATGTTTCACAACAATAATTAAAGCTTATTTTTTCTACATTTTTGTATGTTTTCGGTCATATTTATATTTATTGCAATTTCATTTTCTATTGACAAAATTGCCAAGCTATTTAATCGTTCATTTGTCATCGTTTGTCTTAAATATTATGTTTAAGTTAGTTTCAATTTATGAAACTACGTTCCAAGTTACAACGGTTTTACCTAAGGAATTGTTAACAGTATCCTTACAGTTGTCCACATATTTGGCATAATTGTATATACAGGGTGATTGATTAGTGAGGTAAAGCTCCTTAGATCCGTTATAGTAATAGAGTGTGATAAAGGTTAATAACAAAAATTGTAGCCACCTTTGAGCTTCATATTACAAAATTCATTAGAATGTTACAGGGTGTTCGATAACATAGTGGCAGACCAAACTTATGATTTTTTTTTTAATGGAACACCTCTATTTTATTTTATATTCGAGATTCTGTTAACTTCTTCATCACAAAAATATAAAGATTTGGTATGTTATACAGGGTATTTACAAAGTTATAACCAATTTTATATGAGAATCGTAACAAGTTCATCTCACTGTATAAATAAAAATAAACACAACGGCAATGGTTTATTAATGCCATATTTTTTTATTTATTGTCAAACTTTTTAAAAATGAATGATATTCCTAATTTGCTTTATATATAATACAGGGTGAGTTAAAACGCAAGTACATTATTTTCTCAGTAATTTTAAATGGAACACCCTCTCTTTTATATCCATATTGAAAAGTACCATTACCGTACTTTAATTTGTATACAACGTTCCCTATGTCTAAATTTATTAGTTTTCGGGATATTTTCATTTGTCAATGGACCAGTAGCGTGGCCACCCAGATTACTAGAATTTAATAAACTGGACGGATTTTTTTGGGGTTACTTTAAGAATGAAGGTTATAAAATGCCTCCAACAACAAGAGATGAGATGAAAAATAGAGTACAAAGTGTATTTTGAAATGAACTTACAAATTACTGAGAAAATAATGTACGTACTTGCGTTTTGACTCACCCTGTATTCAATATAAAGAAAATTGGCAATATCAATCATTTATAAAAATTCTGACAATAAATAAAAAAATAAATACATTGCTTTTGTGCGTATTTTTATTTATACATTGAGTTGAATTTGTTACTATTTTCATATAAAATTGGTTATAACTTTGTAAATACCATGTATAAGTATAATATAACCTTATATATATTTTTGTAATGGAGAAGTTAAGAAGATTTCTAATATAAAATAAAATACAGGATGTTTAATTAAAAAAAACATAAGTTTGATCTGCCACTATGTTACCGAACACCCTGTAACATTCTAATTAATTTTGAAATGTGAAGCTCAAAGCTAGCTACAATTTTTGTTATTCACTTTTATTGCTATCTTTTACTATAACGGATCTACGGAGCTTTACCCCACTAATTAATCACCCTACAATATGTAGGTCGTCAATTTTTATAAAATTCAGAATCTGTAAAAGACGATTAACATTTTCAGAAATTACGTTTTTGAAAGATATAATTTCCCAAAATATAAATTTAAGAACCCCAGTTATTCAAAAAATCATCGGATTGTTCAAATCGTTCTACCAATGAAGTTGGTACTTAATTTGATCTACTACTTTGTTTAATGCATTTAATATGAAATGTTATTTTGCATCAATAACATCATCAATAGCTTTATAAACATATGTCTTTATACGGCGGAGGATGGTTTTTGTATACAGATCGGTTCATCACGCTGCGTCCGAAAACATAGGCCTCCCCTAATTTCTTCCAGTTCAGTAGGATTTGAGTTTCCTGCAGCTAATTCACAGCTAATTCTTTTGACGTGATCTGTCTAGGGTAGGTGTTCTACCTCTACTTCTTCTACCTGGTCGGTTATTGATCCCGCATTCTTAATTAACAGCGGCCAATATGCTAGAGAATGGACAGCCCACTTTTTCACAAACATTATGAAGTCCGGTACCATACCATAGGAACTCAAACGCTCGAAGGTCATTGTCATATTAAAACCAGGTATGCCAAATCGTAACAAGCCTAAGAACTAGAGACCAATAGCCCTACTATCGGTAACGTTTAAGCTACTAGAACGACTTATCTACAAAATAATTATTCCAAAGCTAATTGAAACAATAACTGTTAATCAGGTAGGTTTCCGACACAAAAGAAGCTGCGCAGATCAGGTTCTTTAACTTACCACATTTATTAAGGTAGGGTTCTAGAGAAAACTGCAGCCGCATTCATAGACTTAACAGCGGTCTACGATACAGTCTGGAGAGAAGATATGATATAAAAGCTCCTACGTACAATCCCTTGTAAATCCATTGCTCGAATAATCAACAACATGATGGGCGACCGAACCATTTACGTGGTCATGGGAACCGACATCAGCACCCCAAGGAAACAAAAGAATGGACTGCATCAGGGATCTGCCCTAGCTCCCCTTTTCTGTAGCCTGTACATAGCTGATATACCTACCAGAAACTAGATCGAGGAAGTTTGGCTACGCCGATGATGAGTCCTTACAACGAGATGTCAGTTACTTGAAGAAACAAAAGAAATCCTCACGGCGGACAGTATTTCTCTAAACGGAGGCTCCAACCAAACGCTATGAAAACAGATGTTTCCAGTTTCCCCTAATTAACAAGCTCACAAGAAGAATACTCAACATCCAATTCGAAAACATCACACTCGCCTACAATAAAACACCAAAGTACATTGGGATGACTTTTGACTGAACCCTATCCTTCAAGGATCATCTGACAAAACAGCGGAAAAACTTAAATCCAGAAACAACATCATCCAGAAGATGGGGAGCATCGGCGTCCACATTGCGATCATCTGTTCTGGGCCTCTTCTCAACCGCGGAATACTCCTCTCCAGCCTGGCTTAACAGCCCACATATACACAACGTGGATGGCCAATTGAACAATACAATGAGAATGATGGCTGGCGTTATCAAATCCACCCCTACACAATGGCTGTCAGTACTTAACCACATTCCACCACACAAACTACGGCGCATACACTTCCCAAGTTCCTGTGGAACATAGCAGATCTCGACTTATTTTTGCAAGGGAACACGAAAATTGGAATTACGCAGATTGAAGTAATGTTTTGTTTTCGGACGAGTCCAAGTTGTTCTTGAAATCACTAGATGATCGCGAAATAATCTGGAAAAGATAAGGATAACGATTTGTTCAATGCAATATTGCCGAGAGAATAACATATCTAGGAGGCTCAGTTATGGTTTGGGTTAGTTCTTGTGGATGGAGGTTCATAAGGAATAGGCTATATAATAACCATTTTAGATGAGCATGTGGTACCCTTTGCGCCATTCATTGGGTCTAATTATATTATTATATACCTTAAAAAGTGCCTCTCCAAATATCTGCTCTGAATACAGATTGAACAGTAACAGTGGTAAAATATACTCTTGAGGATAGAACTATTTTTAATCATTAACGGTTTCGCGGAATGGTGTTTAACTCGCCACATGCTGTCTTGAATAAAGGTAAGCAATTTTTCCTATATTATCCTTTCCATCTTCTTTTGCAGAGCCGCCGCTACCATGTGTACTAAGTGTGCATCGCACAGGTGCGGCCAACAATAGGGGTGGCCAAAAGGGCCACTGTTGATAATACTATTTTTAAAACGAAAATAAATTCAAATAATTAAATAGTAATGATTCAGATGATTCTGTAAACTATTATTGTTATTACCTGATAATACTAAAATGCGTTTCATTCATTATTTATAGTTCTTTTTTTTTTCATCCTAATCTGAACAAAAATATTAGAAAATATTATTTATTGTATGAACTGCCCTTTTGCAGGTAAAGTCATAAAGCAGTTCCGGGAATACTTTTTCATTCAAAGCGGCTGGCGGCTTTCGGACTTCTAGATATTTTTATAGATAGAATACCTCCACAGCTTCTCCTGCTCATCGTAAAACGCAACAAATTGGAGCAGATGTCCGCTCTCGTATAGCCAAGCTCTTATCCTGTCCCTGTGTGATAGTTAATACTCCCAACTATCATACGACACCCACCCCTACCCATCATACACGTCCTGATACTCAAACCTATACCCGAGGAGAAAACCTCTGAAACCAGTGGAGGAAACCACGGAAACAAACGGAAATGCATAGGGATGACGGCTATGTATCATCCTAATATACTGCCACCCCAACCTCAAGGTGTGATACCATCATGTCGAAGGGGGTAACATAGTTGGTTACAAGCGATACCTAGGGAAGATGGCGAACCCGAGCGGAAAACAGCCTTGGGAGGCAAGGGCGCACTGCCCCACTGAACCGATCAGCACGACCCAATATTTCGGAAGAAAAATGGAAAAAAAAAGAAAAAAAGTAACGTCGTAGAGAGGGGAGCGGGGGCGAAAGAGAAAACAAAAGAAGGAGGGAAAAGAAAAGGACGAAACTCGAGGGGAGAAAAGCTGTAGGCGAGAAGTGGAAGAAAAGGAATAAATCGGATCTTGAACCAGCGCAAACAAAAGCAATGGAAATGACAGAGAAGATAAGAGGGAAAAGAGGGATGGAAGAGAGAAACAGCAAACCAAGAGAGAGGAAGAAAGAAAGAGAACAGGAAGAGAAAAAGAGGGAGAAGAGAATAGACAGACATTTCATTTATTAAAAATTAATAGGTGAAATAGTTTCTATCCTTGTGGAATCGGTACTCACCGGAGGTACTGCAGACGTTTGGATACAATTAACATCTCTTTGGAAAGACAATGAAGTCGACTTTTCAAAGTAACAAGACATTTACTCAACACACACACACACACACACACTAGACATAACTGAGCTGATATAAGTACATGTAATTACGTGGCTAAAGGTTCAACACCAAGGCCAGAAAACAAACAAAAAAAGAATTGTCAAAAACATTGTTAAACATTGTCAACAAGTTTTCCGAAACGAAATCCCGAAAAGTCCGTTTTTAGTTTTTTATGTGTTTATGTTATCTACTCACAGTTTATTTTAATTAAATGGACGTTTAAATTAGGATATTAGGATACACATATAATGGACGTTCAAGTATTTATCTATTCACAAATTATTATTGTTATGCATCTTCTGCACGTTTCTTCAAATACTAGTATAAACATTTTTCTAAAGTGTTGAAATTGGAAGGGAGCGACAAATATTAAGTAGCACACGGGCGGCCAACACCTTAGCGGCGGACTTTTCTTTTGAGTCTCTAGTCGTGACTCCGGCAGGCCTTCTACTTCATCGTACAATATCTCACTTAAAAACTACTCAAAATATATGTTATAATATAGAAACTCGTATGTTCATTATTAATTTGAATTATCTGTTATATACATTATGATTCATAGATAGAGTTGTTCCATTTTATCTTTGCTCAAACGTTATGATTTATTTTCAAACGAGTTAAATCAAAACATTGATACGTACTGTCATTGTAATAATTAGGAAATGGCTATTATCGGTACTCGTATTTTATAAAGTTATATTGTACATTTATATTTAACTATATTATAATATATTTATATTAAGCCCGCACTTCACTCTCACCGAAGTCGATCGAGGTTCAACAAGTACGAGAGTGTAGACGGCCACCTTGTGTAACTTTGCCCCACTTCGTTCTACTTCCATTCTCTGTCGGTCTGGTCAAAGGGATCTTTGTCGGTATCGCACCGCTCTTTGTCGGTATCGCACTTTCTCGCGAAGTAGAACGAGTGTGTAGAGAGGGTACTTCGGACTTTGGTCAACTTTGGCGAAGTAACTTCGCCGAGAGTGTGGAGCCCGTTTTATAATAAAAGTACAGGTCAAATAAAAGCCCAGGTGAAGCAAACAGCATTAGATACGCCGATGATGCGGTGTTGATTGCGAATTCCGACTTGGGTCTACAACGACTCATCGACAAGACCAACTCGACCTGTGAGAAATTTGGTATGAAAAATAAACATTAAAAAACCAAAGTGATGTCAATCCGAAAAAACCTAAACGTACCTCAACATTGCACAATAAATGGGCACAATTTAGAACAGGTCAATAAATTTAAGTACTTGGGATGTTGGATCGATAGCAGCCTAAATCCTGATCTAGAAATAAGATCGAGAATGGAACAGGCCAGAAAATCTTTCGAAAAAATCAAAAAACTGCTTTGTAATTCTCGAAAAAAACTCAAAAATTCCACTAAGTTTATCCAAATGCTACGTCTGGTTGACTCTTCTCTATGCAGTTGCGACATAGACCCTTAAAACATCAACCGTAAATAAATTGGAGGCCTCTGAAATGTGGATCTACCGGAGAATCTTCAAAATTTCATGGACCTCAAACGAAAAAGTGCTGCATAGAATAGGCAAGAAAAGAGAACTTTTCAACACAGTGAAAGTTAGAAAAACATCATACCTAGGCCACATACTGAAAAATAATAAGTACCAATATGCTCAACTTATAGTGAAAGGAAAGATCGAGGGAAAGAGAGGACTAGGAAGGAAACGTCTATCGTGGCTCAGAAACATCCGACAATGGACAGGGCTAAATTTTGAACAAGCTAATAAGAACAGCTGAAAACAGAGAAGAGTTTGCAATAATTGTAGTAGCCAACCTCCATTGAGGAGACGGCGCTTTAAAAGGAAGAAGATAATATATTTAACACAATATGACATTATAAAATAAACACAATATACGTTATCAATTCCACTAAACAGAACAAATGCGCTAATGTCACTGAAAATGATAAACGTCAAAATTCAGAGTAAACAATATATCAAAGACCGTATTGTTTATCCTTGTTTAAGTTATTGTGGTTTCTACGGACAAGCGGTTTAATTTTGCGATTCTAGTTTCTGTGAGTAAAAAGGAGACCTAGTATAAAAAGTAACTCGTGAATAATTTCATGCATTGCCATGAACGAAGATAGAGTGAAAGGACTATACAGGGTGAGTCATGAGGAACTGTACATACTCTTACCTCGTATAGAGGCTCCTATGAGGAATAACAAATGACCAATAGTGTCTGCTCCCCTTGTTTAATAATATACAGGGCGAGTTTCGCATTTTGACAGAAATTTATATTCGTCATAATTTTTGAACGGTCAGATCGATGTGTCTCTTATTTTGGTCAATCGTTACACTATTACCATAGAAAAAAGTGTTGTGTGATTGGGTAGAATGCGATCTTACCCTTCCAAAAATATGTCACGTATTTCAGCACCTGGTTAATTGGAAGGATATTACAAATCTGGCCTCCACATAAGTGGTCTGTAGCTTCAACATGATAGGTGTGAAATTTTAAACGTTCTTGTTGTTGCTTGGATAGGAAGGGTAGCGTAATCTAGCCTCCATGCTAGGTACATCATAGCCTCCATACTGTACTTCCAATATTTAATATTATGTTATTCAAGTGGACAATAAAGGTAAAACACAAACAACTTTTGTTTCTTAATTATTTATTTATACAATAATGTGACATTTTACATAGAAATATGAGTATTTAATTTGGATTAAATAAATGTTTACTTGTTGAATTTTTTCACCATCTGCACACAACAGCTGAACGGAGCCATTAGACCGAACAACAAAACGCGAAATAAAGTGTGTATTTTAAAACTGTTGGATAAACAGTACCTACAATCAGAAAAACTTACCTTTAAAAAGGTACTCGATTACAAAATAACAAAAATATCAAAAAACACGACTGAATATCAGCTTTTGGTGACACAAACACATCACATAACCGACCATATAAAATATAAAATAACTGAACGACAACGAACGAACGAACACGAACACTGAACACAGATTCACAGATAGCGCAGGATTTGTCAAAAGTCATGTTTCACCAATCGCAATGCCGACATCAGCGCCTCTGACAAAATGGAAGGAAAATAAATACGATTACATATTTTTTATTAGAGTGCGCGGGGCACGACTATTACCACCTAATCAACTGATTTATTCAAACTAGAAAAAAATCAGGTCCGGCTTTAAAAAATTAGTTCGTTTGGGTCTTAGAAAAAATTTCACCCTGTATACGCTTTTTGAAAACTCTAATATGAATTTTACAAATTAGACAAATAGGCAAATAAAATGGCATATTTATTTTTTCCCACACGATTACTTAATTTTTTATAAAAAAATCAAATTTGACTACGAATTAAAAGTTTGGTAAAAAAAACCATAGATTTAAAAAAAATTAACTTTTATTACAAAAATTATTTTTTTAACAAATATTTGATTTATGTTACCACCCAATCAACTGATTTATTCAAACTAGAAAAAATCAGGTCCGGCTTTAAAAAATTGTTTCGTTTGGGTCTTAGAAAAAATTTCACCCTGTATACGCTTTTTGAAAACTTTAATATGATTTTTACAAATAAGACAAATAGGCAATTAAAATGGCATATTTATTTTTTCCCCACATGATTACTTAATTTTTTATAAAAAATATCAAATTTGACTATAAATAATAATTAAAAGTTTGGTAAAGTGAACTATAGATTTAAAAAAAATACTTTTATTACAAAAATTAACTTTTTCTACAACCACTATTCAAAGTGCACTTTTCTGCACGGTTTTATGTTAGCAAACTTGATATTTTCTCACAGTATAAGATATTTGACATTAGTGTGCAGAAAAGTGACGTTTCTGTGCCGCAAAGTGACGTTTCTGTGCCGCAAAGTTCTTTTCTGCACAGTTGACTACCTCATTCTGAGTAACGTTATATTCTGTTTACATCCGTGGACTACAGCATTCTGAGTAACGTTATATTCTGTTTACATCCGTGGTTAAACTTTAGACAAATATATAACCTATAATACAATTATTATATTTAACTATAGCATAGAAACTAAATTATGGATGTTACAACTGTTTTATTTTACAATTTTATTCTTATTAAACATTTTATAATTATCAAATAACCAATAAGGATTTAGCAACCTGTGCAAGAGACGTCGAATGAAGTAGGTTTTGTGTAAATCCGTGACTGCATAAATATAATGTCAATAATGTGTATACTACATTCGCTCTCGCGAGATTTTTTTTGAGACATTCGGAATAGGAAACGTACAACACAAAAATTCCTACCTCACACTATTAACTGCTAAAATCAACTCAAATCAACTTAATCTTTCATTAAAAAAAGAAGAATTATTAGAAATAGTGGGAGTGTCTACTAATCTCATAAAATTTTGTGAAGTTTATTTCTACAAAATATTTTTATTTTGTACAATAAATAATTTTCTCATTTGCTATCAATACATTATAATGGTTTAAATAAATAAATATTGATTGGCGTAAGGTTTATGTTATTTTTATGTCTGTTTACTATTAATAATATTGGATATGAGTAGGTGCGTTGGTTTTGTAGTAATTTCCAGTCACTTCTGACAACTGAATTTTTCAAAAAAGAAATTACTAACGTCAGTGTCAAAAAAAATCTCGCGAGAGCGAATGTAGTATAATAATTGTTTAAATTTAAACAAATTAAGGCAGTGCATTAATTTTTTAACTGATTTCTGTGCAATTTATTTAGGTATAAGGAATTTAAATTGATTAGTAGGTATTAATTAAATACAGTTTAAAATGTATCACATAGGTACCTATTATAATTAATCGTCGTTTGGAAATTGTGATTTTTATTTTTAGGAAAAACTGTGCTTGTAGAAAAAGTATAGTGTGTAACACGTGCAGAAAGGTGATTTCTCACTCGTTTGAATTGCGGCACTCACTTGCGCTCGTACCGCAACTTTTCAAACTCGTGAGAAATTAGTACCTTTCTGCACTTGTTGCACAATATACTATTTTTTGAACAAATATTTAATTTATGTTACCACCAATCAACTGATTTATTCAAACTAGAAAAAAATCAGGCCCGGATTTAAAAAATTATTTTGTTTTGGTATTAGAAAAAATTTCACCCTGTATACGCTTTTTGAAAACTCTAATATGAACTTTACAAATAAGACAAATAGGCAATTAAAATGGCATACTTATTTTTTCCCCACACGATTACTTAATTTTTTATTAAAAAATTAAATTTGTCAAAATCGGAATTTTAACCTAAAAATGAAAAAAAAATGAAATCACGGTTTAACTCGCTACAACGTTTCATTTTAAATTTTTATTTTCTGAAATTTTTACAGCACATATCTCTTATCATTGTGAAGATTATGACAATTGTTGTAGACTTTCAGTCTTCTTCTCGTAAAAGTTATGAATTTTTAAAAATAAAAGGTGCAGATTCGTGAATTGCAAAGTTAAATCGCAAAAATTAAGTGAAACAATTTAAAATTTATATACGTCTGTTTTAAATACGTCTGTTCAAATTTATTATGATCACGTCTATTTTAAATATAGAGTCCAAAGAGAAGTGCTATGGGGAGTTTTAGATCTAGACGTGTTATAGAAAAAAAAAATGGTGATACTTTTAATTTTAAGAAAAACGTTGTTTAATTTTTTTATTTTTATGGTAAAATTGCGATTTTGACAAATTTGATTTTTTAATAAAAAATTAAGTAATCGTTGGGGGGAAAAATGAATACGCCATTTTAATTGCCTATTTGTCTAATTTGTAAAATTCATATTAGAGTTTTCAAAAAGCGTATACAGGGTGAAATTTTTTCTAAGACCCAAACGAACTAAGTTTTTAAAGCCGGACCTCATTTTTTCTAGTTTGAATAACTCAGTTGATTGGGTGGTAACATAAATCGAATATTTGTTTAAAAAAATTAATTTTTGTAATAAAAGTTATTTTTTTTTAATCTATGGTTCACTTTAACAAATTTTTAATTTATAGTCAAATTTGATTTTTTTTATAAAAAATTAAGTAATCGTGTGGGGAAAAAAATAAATATGTCATTTTAATTGCCTATTTGTCTAATTTGTAAAATTAATATTAGAGTTTTCAAAAAACGTATACAGGGTGAAATTTTTTCTAAGACCCAAACGAACTAATTTTTTAAAGCCGGACCTGATTTTTTTTCTAGTTTGAACAAATCAGTTGATTAGGTGGTAATAGTGTAACAATTGACCAAAATAAGAGACACATCGATCTGACCGTTCAAAAATTATGACGAAAATAAATTTCTGTCAAAATGCGAAACTCGCCCTGTATATTATTAAACAATGGGAGCAGACACTTTTTAATGGTCATTTGTTATTCCCCATAGGGGCCTCTATACGAGGTAGGAGTATGTACAGTTCCTCATGACTCACCCTGTATAGAATATAGCACATATTGTGTTTTTTGGGTGGAAGTGGAGATCAGAAAATAGTAGTAAAAGTGCTAAGGATAACTTTAAATAATAAAAGGATGAAAGAGATATGGAGAGATTGCAAATATAGAGAATTAATAATTATTATAAAAGATTTCAATGTCAGATGTCCGGCTTTTGGCTGGTGATTTTACCACTATGCTCATAGGCGTAACCAGGATGATCCTAAGAGGGGGTTACAACTACTGGAAAGGGGGGGATTACAACTACTGGAAAGGGGGGGATTACAACTACTGGAAAGGGGGGGATTACAACTACTGGAAGTTCTCTGAGGGGTATGGTGTTAAGCGTATAGAGTTCAAAGTCCATCCCAATGGGGGTTATAACCCCCCACCCTCCCCCCTGGTTACGCCTATGACTATGCTGCTTTTAAATTGTTTATTAGTAGAACAATGAGTTTAATTTATTGCTCTTGAAAATTACTAATTTGTAATGCGTAATTATCATTAATGCATCTATGCTCGTATCTTCAAAAAGAATAGAGTTTCAACAAACGATATCTTGGGTAACTTTTCACTTTTGCAGATAAAAAAGTTATACAACATTGGTTCATATTCTTTCTTAGATCATAGATTAATTTTTAATCATTTCTTTTGTTGCATTTTGAATAACAACCTAGGGTATTAAGATTAGCCCCAATCCCCAATTTTTTTATCACGTGTACATTGGCAATTACTGTTTTATGTTACTCCTCCTGCCCTATTATGTAACATGCTTTTACGTCTTCGTACGGTTCACTTCTAATCATAGAAAACAGCCGAACATGCCTTACATAACGGAAAATTTCAGTCATGAATACCCATGAACAGAGCACATTTTCGTGTTTTTTCGCACCAAATTGGATAAGCCACCTAAACAATAAACACCTTCTTAAGTAAGTACATCAAATTAGCGTTAAAATGTGTTTTACTTAGATGTAATTCTAGACAATTGTCAATTGTGTTCAAGAACTTGCGTAACAGTTTTTTTAAACTGTTAATCGACAATGCGCTCCACTGTTCATGGGGAATGCGAATAATGGCCTGGTCGTTCTGTAAAACAGCTAATTTACGGTAAAAGGTTAATAATAATTAAAATATTTTCAATAATTTGGAAACAAATCTCACTGCGGCTGATTAAAAACATCATAGACCATAATGCATTTTAATGTAGGTACAATCTATTCTTTTATTATTTGAAAATATCATAGAAATTTCAATACATAAATTAACGAAAATTATTCTTTTAAAAGGCTCATTCATTTTACTTAAAGACAATTGGAACTTTTCTGAGCCTTTCTATGATGTTTAACCAACCTTCTCAGTTTACACTACACATAAATCACAATAAACACTGTAATATTTCTGATCGCTCGCTTCTGATTAGGTGGTCAATATCCTCCTGAGGTATCTAATTTCACGTCCTGATTAACTCTTTCCAAAGGGCTCCCTAAGTTTGAAGAGGGTGCTCTAAATTAAGAAGTCTCCGACGCTTTAAGTCCTACACTTGTTGAATTGGGGATACATTTGGGGATATCGGGGATCACGGCAAAAGATTGACTCCAGTCTGGTCAAAGAAATCTATGGTGACTCTAAGTGTGTCCTTGCATTATCCTGCTGAAAAATTGCTGGAATTTCTTTTACGTATCGCTGAGCTGTCATGTTGCTCCTGACGAATATTAGAGGTGACCTTAAACCCTAAACGATTGTACCTCACACCATAACCCCAATAGTGCGGTGTATGTGCCGTTCGACAAAATTTTCGTCTTATACTGTGTCGTCTTCTGACCCTATCTAGGCCATTATGCATCCCTAAACAGAATCGATATACATCAGTAAATGCCATTCCATTCCTGGTGCGAAGGCAATCGTTTTCTGCACCATTCAAGACGATTGCGTAGGTTTTCAGTTGTCTCTTCTAAGTCTCTTGCCGCCATTGCTTCGTCAATATCGTTGCGCCAACTTCTCCGTGGTCGTCCTCTCTTTCTTCTTTCAAAAGGGATCCATTCCAGTACTCTTCTAGGCCATATGTACTCTGACATTCTTTTAACATGTCCGAACCAGATTAATTGTTTTCTTTCTATGTCCTCATTGATATTTCGTTCCATTTTCATTTCGTTTCTTATTTGTTCAAACTGGAACATGAAGTAAAACCACTTCTATGTAAAAGGTATATTTACTAAAAATTTTAAAAATCCCAATGGATTGAATAAAATGTGTTCATCAGAACGTTTTCGAACCTATCGGTCCATCATCAGTGAATCTAAAATCAAATAAGCAATCCCACTATTAAAATTGAAAAGATGGTTGAAATTTTGAAAGTTACAAAAGTGTGGTTATAATTACTTACTTGAAATACTTGCAAAATAGCCCCAGAACCAAACAATGGTTGTGATTATAAATCAATCTACATTGTGTTATAATAATATTGTAAAGGCTAAACGCCGATGTTCAAAGATATAACCTCTGGGAACATGATGATGCTCTACCCGAGGACCCAATCAACCATCTTAGGTCAACGAGGACTACCAAGTGTCAAAGGTTTTAAGGGAATGCTTGATGTGACATTGAGAGCTAAGGAAGAGGGTAGTCGATTTTCAACAGAATTTAGAACAAAAGTCATGATCCAAATAAGAATGATATGGTAAAGATTTTAATATCTGAAAATGTCTGTTATTTAAAACTATTGTTTTTTTAAAAAATGTGTTTTACAAAATAAAAATTATTTTTAACTGTACCTACAAATTGACTATATAAAATAAAATTAAACTGATCAAATTAATCCTCACCTATAAACCTACAATTATTTATCTTCAATTTTACATATTCACCATTTTGTCACAAGAATTCTCTCAATTTTATAAATAATGTTTCATAATAATTACTTTCCTTTAATCATACATTTCCTACTATCAGATTGACTATATCTTAACTCCAATTTATTTATTTTTAACTTTTCACCTACATTCAAATAAAAAAAAAATTTCCCTTCTACATATACAACCACCAATACAATATTGGTATACATTATGTTGCTGACAGTAATTTCTTTGTATAATCCCAATACAGAAATTTAAAATAATTTTCTTCTATCTCACCACCTTCTTATTTACTTTTATTTCTATCATTACTACTAATCAGCTCATTTTTTTTCATCTGGATTAATTTGATCAGTTTAATTTTATTTTATATAGTCAATTTGTAGGTACAGTTAAAAATAATTTTTATTTTGTAAAACACATTTTTTAAAAAAACAATAGTTTTAAATAACAGACATTTTCAGATATTAAAATCTTTACCATATCATTCTTTTTTGGATCATGACTTTTGTTCTAAATTCTGTTGAAAATCGACTACCTTCTTCCTTAACTGTCAATGTCACATCAATCATTCCCTTAAAACCTTTGACACATCAATCATTCCCTTAAAACCTTTGACACTTGGTAGTCATCGTTGACCTAAGATGGTTGATTGGGTCCTCGGGTAGAGCATCACCATGTTCCCAGAGGTTATATCTTTGAACATCGGCGTTTAGCCTTTACAATATTATTATAGCACAATGTAGATTGATTTATAATCACAACCATTGTTTGGTTCTGGGGCTACTTTGCAAGTATTTCAAGTAAGTAATCATAACCACACTTTTGTAACTTTCAAAATTTCAACCATCTTTTCAATTTTAATAGTGCGATTGCTTATTTGATTTTAGATTCACTGATGATGGACCGATAGGTTCGAAAACGTTCTGATGAACACATTTTATTCAATCCATTGGGATTTTTAAAAATTTTAGTAAATATACCTTTTACATAGAAGTGGTTTTACTTCATGTTCCAGTTTGTTTAACTATAAGGTATACAGCCAACCCAGGGAACTACCCCTTTTAGTCTTATTTGTTCGTTTCTAATTCTCTCCAGTTTCGATCTACCGCAGCTTCGTCTCAGATAATCCATTTCTGTCATCATCAGTTTGTTTCTATTAGCTTTGGTGACGTCCCATACTTCCGAACCGTAAAGTGTAATACTTTGGACTATACTTCAGTAAATGTGTTTTTTGGTTTCTCGTCGAATTGTTTCTTGCCAGAGAAGAGAGTTTAAGGTGCGGGTCGCTGCTCTGCCTTTGTTTATTCTTTCCCTGATTTTATCTGCGCTATTTCTTTTCTTATTGAAAATGACCCCCAAATATTTGCAGGATTGCACGCCTTTGATTTTGTCGTCTTCCAAGACTAGGTCACATATTTCATCAGTTCCCAGTTCCCACTGAGAGAACTTCTATGAATCCTGTTGGCAATTTCCCGAAACAAAAGTCCGACTCCTCTTTCTATAGTAGGCCTTTCTTCAAAAGGCCTACTATCCACTCCTTATCAAACTCGCTCAGTTGATGGAAACTTGTCCGTCTTCGTACTACTAAATTATTAGGTTTGTTCCAACACGACTGAGAACCATCATGTAACGATCACGTTACTATATAACTAACGTTCCATGGGTTCCATGGGAACGAAATAATACGTTCCGTGGTACTGAGCAAGACGGTGATCATTACATGGACGGTTCTCAGTCGTGTTGGAACAAGTCTATTGTGGGTAAGTGACTTTCAAAAAATCAAGAACCGCCTCTAAGTTCGTGAAGTAAGGCTCCCTAGCCTTACATATTTGTGTATGCTGAAGATATCAGTGTTTAAATCAGAAGTTCCACAAATAGATATTGGAGCACTACAACAAAAGATAATAACCTATTTTCAACAACTACATGTTAATGAACCTTGTTTGTGCCGCAATGATGCACAAAGTAAATATGTACTGTTTATGTTGGCAAATCCTGTATTATCAAGTTAATTGAAAAAAAATTAAAATATTTTTAGGTTGATAATTTTTGAGACCAAAAAAATAGTAACAGGATCGAACCCATTGTAAATGGAACAAAATAGTTACAAGAAAAATAAAAAAAAATAATTTACGGATGATCTGAGGTCGAGAAGTGAAATTCATGGTCATGATCATGATTTCCAGCAAATTAAATAGCAAAGTTGTAGGCAATAAAAATATCTGTAATTTCTGTGTGTACACTCTTTTCACATAAAAAACTTGTTTTTTATTTTTACCTTACTTAAAAGAAAATTTTTCACAAAATTTGGTTAAAACTTACCTTCTATAAAAACTAGCGGTTTTCACTTCTTTGGTGATATAATCAAAATCCATAAAGACCTTAATAAAGACGAGTGGACTGAGACTATCACCTTGCTCAATTTCTGTTGAGACTGGTATCTTGTTGAACAGCTTATTGCTTGATCTTATGAAAGTGTTTCCGATGTTTAATTGTCGAATAATTTCAATTGTTTTTTTGTTTAGGTTTGTTTTCTTTAATAGATTCAGAATTTCGGCAAGCCTTACACCCTATCAAAGGATAGCGTAAGGCCAATGAAGCAGATGAAGGCAACTCTATTATACTCAATAGCTTTTTCGGTTATTTGCCTGACAATGAATATTCAATCTATGATTTCTTCGAATGGATCATTTTCGAATTCTTCTGGATTATAAAATAATTGCCTCATTTTTTAAAGACTATAGTTATACCTTATTTCTACCGTTCTGGTCTTTATCGTTTTATCTATCTTTTTAAATAGACTTAAAAAGGCAAACACATTGTAAAATATATCACTTGAGAAAGGCACTTTGCCGAAACAGCTGTAGTAATAAAATAGGTGTAATAAATTTTGTGGAAGTATAGAAAACAAACGTTTTTCAGTGTTTTATTGTGAGATAAAATGAACTTCCATCAAGTAACGGTCTAATCCATCAATTTTTTAAATAGAGTTTGTATTTCATTCAGTAATGTCTCACTAGCATATTTAAACAGGTCAATATTTATATTATCCTGTTCTGGTGCTTTTTAGGTTGGCCATTGTTAGTTCTATTTTCTCTCTTGGTATCGTCTGGTTTTCCTGCTATACTATCTCGCCACCAGAGTTGAGGTCGTCCACGGGGTCTTCTTCCAACTGGACTTCTTCAGACTGATACGGAACTTATTCTTATAGCACCCTCAATGTTCTTTCGTCCGAATGACTTCTGAGGTTTCCTGCCCATTAGAATCTTCTGGACTTTATTTCTTTTGTTATGTTAGCGTCTGGATATAGTTATTCGATCTCTTTGCTAGTTCTTATACTATACATATGCATTCTTCTTATACTATGCGTACAAAAAAAGATCGAGACTGCTGCTTCATCAAGCACAGGCCCAACGACTTTCCTTAGGATTTTTCTTTCCCAAACACGTAGTTTCTCTTCGTTTCCCTTTGTTATCGTCCACGTTTCGCTACCATACATCACTATGATCCTTTTATATTGCATGCAGTGTCCTGTTAGTTGTTTCGATTTTATAAGGTTTTGAAGGACATAAAGACATAAGACATATCGCACACCTAGTTCAATAGTGCCACAAGTGCAAAACACAATATTCTCGAGAAATGAGCAAAACGTTCTGTAGTAAATGCGTTATGCCCTGTAAATTATTTATTTTGAGAGTGACTGGCTTCAAAATTACAGTTTAGGTAGTAAATTATACACTTATTGGCTGGATCTTATTACAATTTATTAAAAAGTAAAACGTTATTATTGTTTTGATAGTTATGGCGATATTGCATTGTGAAGAAAGTCACAGAGTCAGAAAGTCACAAAGAATAAAACAATATTTAGGAGATACGGCGGCAATATAATGAAAAAATCAATTGATTTTTGCAGTTGTGGCCGTATTGAATTATACCGGTTGTATTGTGGCAGTGTATATTATCGCCACATCTCTCTTGATTTTTGCAGTTGTGGCCGTATTGAACGTATTGAATTACATCGGTTGTATTGTGGCAGTGTATATTATCGCCACATCTCCCAGTTATGGCCGTATTGCATTTTCAAAACCTCCAAAAACCCTACAGTGAAATACCGAAGTAACTTACTTTATACTTATCTAAAACAATATTTTAGTTCAGGCTGTATTGCATTAGATGGGCCATTATATAGGCAATATTTTACAGCCTTAACCCAAAATTATTCGAATTTTTTGCAGTTGTGGAACAATTGAACTAGGTGTGCGATATGTTGCTGGCTTGTATCCTATTGTTTATTTCTAGTGATCTGTTATTGTCTTGGGTTGTGCAAAGCTAAAGCCATTGATGGTGATGTTCTGTCCGATTTTATCATATATAAATATATTTAGTTTTGTTTTCATTGATTAGGAGCCCCATATTCTCTGCTTCTTTCTCGAACCTTTTCCTTTATTCTCAATCTGGTGTTTCCTATTAGATCGAAACCGTCTGCAAATGCCAATAGTAAGTTAATTCCTTCTCGATGAAATACTGTAGTTGGATTTTCTATTCTGGAAAATTTTGAATATTAATTTAAAAAAAAAAACTGTCTTAATTTCTGCTGTGCCGCACATGGTTTAATAATAAACCGACAAGCTCCAGATTTTATACTTATACGTTTGAGATAGTAAGAACTTTACCTACAAAAAATGTTAAAAGTGACAAAAAAAATCGAGACCATAAACTTATTTCCGGACACCTGTTTTACATATTAATTATAGTAAAGTGTAACATATTACTCATTTTCTCTATCATTAAGTGAATGTAAATCTAATACTAAACATCGTGTTATGATAAACGTAAATCAAATTTTGCGTTCGTTAATTAGGAAATTCATCGACCGTGACACTGGATATTATTTTTTTGGTATTTATGAAACTTATGCAGATCATAAACATTTTCTTCCTTAATTCATTACGAAATGTCTGCATGCACGCATTGTCTTCAGTGAAAGCTGGGAAAGTAAAATGCATTCCGGTAAGAATATTATTTTTACAACAATGGTTGATGGTTCAAAATTAAATTGAATGTAATTAAAATTATGCTAATTAGGACTGAAATTCATTAACGTTTATAATATTGAGTGCAAAAATAACAATGGAAAATCGTCAAAGGTTTAATATACGTACTCTTCGACCAGATTATAAACATTCGAGAAGACATTATGAATATAGACTTCTTTTCATTTTTCTGTATTATCTTTGTCCATTTGCGAATGACATCTTCTTCTTATTCTTTTTCTTTTTCTTTTTTTTTCTTCTTCTTCTTCTTCTTCTCCTTCTTCCTAGCATGATAGATCATGCTAGTAGGCCACTGCCTGTTCATTACCATCAAGTCTTCCCCGGAAGATGAGGTCCAGCATTCTCGCCATCGTTTTGGTGGTCTATCCAGGGCCGGTTTTAGGGTTTTGAGCGACCCGGGCAAAATAAAATTTGGAGCCCCTTCATACGAGAATATACAAATTTACTGCAAATATAAAAAATAAGGGAAAATGAAAATGTAGTATGTCAAAGTGTGTAAATAATTTTATTTCCTTAGCTGAGCGCTTTCGACATAAACGTCATCATCGGAGCTAATGCTAAAATAAAAAAAGAGATCTTGTAAGAACAAGAAGTACAAAACTCTTTT
The DNA here is from genome assembly GCF_917563875.1 of Diabrotica virgifera virgifera. Lineage (NCBI taxonomy): Eukaryota > Metazoa > Arthropoda > Insecta > Coleoptera > Chrysomelidae > Diabrotica > Diabrotica virgifera. Next base: position 200,399,986 of record NC_065445.1, on the reverse strand, counting down.
TTTACTTACGTCAAATACTAAAAAAGTACCGCTACATAGAGGTGTAAAAAAGTGCATCTTGGGAATGTACATTTGATTTTTAAATTTTGAATGCTAACTTAGTCCTCCGTACAACAGCAAACAGCAAAAAACAGAAAGAAACGGCCACATACACGTTGCACAAAAAACATATAAACTTTTTTCATGGTCCGGGTGTCGATATCACCCGTCCATCCTTGGCCTATCCTTGGTGATATCGACACCCGGACCATGAAAAAAGTTTATATGTTTTTTGTGCAACGTGTATGTGGCCGTTTCTTTCTGTTTTTTGCTGTTTGCTGTTGTACGGAGGACTAAGTTAGCATTCAAAATTTAAAAATCAAATGTACATTCCCAAGATGCACTTTTTTACACCTCTATGTAGCGGTACTTTTTTAGTATTTGACGTAAGTAAAAAAAGAGTTTTGTACTTCTTGTTCTTACAAGATCTCTTTTTTTATTTTAGCATTAGCTCCGATGATGACGTTTATGTCGAAAGCGCTCAGCTAAGGAAATAAAATTATTTACACACTTTGACATACTACATTTTCATTTTCCCTTATTCATTCAAGTGTGTACAAACTTATCAGTCTTTCAACTACAAATATAAAAAAAATAGCAAAAAAGGCAAAAAATCAAAATTTTGTCATAAAGAACTAAGTAAAAATATATTTATTTAAAAAATAGTACAATAGTTATTATTTATATCTTATCCAATATAGTGCATAGCATAACGAGCACATTTGTTGTTCAAGTAACGAAGGAGCGAGGTAATAGATAAATGCATATTGTCAACAAGCAGAAAAAATGTGTATAAACCTTCTACAATACCGAAAAAACATCTTGATTGTGCGCAAGTAGCGCAAGATATAGCTGCATCCCCAATTACTAAATTGAGGGAGTGGCATCCACTTAGCATAAAAGAGCACGAAGATATTCTTTGCAAACGCGAGATTGTACACATATCCTTGTCCTTACAACCATCTATGTAAATTCAAATAAAATCATTAATTAATTTTTTTTATTATCTCATGAGTAGGTCTATGACTCGATACCTAAAGAACCAAGCTATGGTTCTGGTATCGAGTGACTAGGACAAACAATAGACTACATACTAAAATGAAACCCGGTACTGTGGGATAAGAACATCAGTATAAAAACAAAGAGAAGAATATATAACACGACAAGAAGTATTCTGACTAATGGGTCTGAAAATTGAATAAAAAATACGAAAACCTAATGCAAAATAATAGCAACAGAGTTGGAATAGCTAAGGAGAAGCTGTAGAAGAGATAGAATAAATAACATAGAGATTAAGAAAATAATGGTATAGTGAAAATTGGTAAGTATGTAGAGGATACCTCAAGAAACAAAGGTGACATGGTGCCAACTTGCGCTTTTACCCTGGGGGGGGGGGATGCCACCCCTTCTCGGGGGTGGAAATTATTTTATTAAAAATAATACCACTAATCGATAGAGGGACAAATTATAAGTAAAATTTGTTATATAAAGTTATTCCCATAAATCAATAGTTTTTGAGTTATTAAAGATCAAAAGTTTTGATTTTTTCTGAAAAAATCCATGTTTTAAAGCAGTTTTTCATAAATAACTCAAAAACCATAAGTTTCTTCAAAAAAAATTGTTATTACCAAAATCGAAGATAATATAAAAATAAATGAGCTCCTTATTCGAAAAATCCTTTATTACATATACAAAGTGAGTTATATGCAATTGAATGTATATTTTTTTTCCGCGAGTACTCAAATCTTAGTATTCAAGCTTAAATAACAGGAAAACGATGCACTTTGTTAAATATAGATACTAAACATTTTAATAAAGTACTTAAAGGTAACTATCAAAAAGCTATATAAGAAGTCGATAGCATCAAAATCAAGCAAATTATGATGGAAATAAGAGGACCCTTTCAGATTTTTTAGGGAAGAATGAAAAATGAAACATACGTCCTTTCCACAAAAATTAAAATTTATAGTAACCCATTTAAAACTTTATTTATTTTAACATGAGTAATAACTTCAACAATTATGACCGGTTTAGAATGCATATTTTTGAAAAAAAGTACGATTAAAAAAAATTAGAATTTTTCAAATTTTCGTGAGTTTCATTTTCTTTTGATAATAACTCCAAAAATACTCGATATACTTAAAAATTGGTAGAGAACAGAATTTTAGTTTTAACTTTATTTAAGCTTCTTCTTTTTTTAATATTTTTACACGACAAAAAATAACCGAGGTAGAAACATTTAAAACCTAAATTTTACTGCAAGAACCATGTAACCGGGGCCCTTTCACCTTGTATTAAAAAAAAATAAAGGATTTAGAAAATTATGTTTAATTCAGTGGTATAGACCTTTTACTTAGCTTTGTAATGGTTTTTGGATAAATCTCATATTTCAAAAATTAACGGAGTTATTTTAAAAAAACCAATAACATTTTCTTTGAAAAAATTTTTTAGCGGAGGTTGTGGGAAGTCCAATTAGTCGTTTGTTGTAGGAGATACGAAAAAAGTTTATTTAGGTGAGATTGGGGCATAGATAATATCAGAATTTAAATACATTTCCAAATATACAGGGCCACCCATATTAACAGGGTGAAACAAAATTATCTTTTGTTTAATGGAACACCCTGTATATTTTTACATTTTTGGATTCTCCTCTATGTTTTATTTCTTAAAATATCAGGTTTTGTGATGTTATATGAAGTAGTTTAAAAGATAATTACGTTTTTTTTCAAATTTCATAGCAATATTCACCCCCCGTATAATTGTAGTGATTTGACATCAGAAAATCAATTTATGTTCAAGTGATTTTTAATATAGTCTATTATTGTTAAAAATTATTAATCTAGCAAAACGTTTAATTTTAGCTAATACAGGGTTGGTCGAAACTGAATGAGTGTTTTCTCAAAGTTTGAGAGTATGAGTTTTCTCAAACGGAGCAGCCTGTAATGCCTGTAATGAGCATTATAATGAAATGCTATTGTATGGTATTTTATTATTTCCCACCCTGCCAGTGAGAACTGAATTTATTTTTGAAATCCCTAACTTTATATCTTTAATTATTTTAAATATTGTAAACGATTAAAAAACAATCAAATTAAATTGAAATAAATAACCAGTGTATATCTTCCACATTTACTTCATATTTAACGTAGCCTGTACCATAACATTCCACAGATTATTATCCCTGTATAGCAACGACATACCATGAATGTGAATTCATACTTGAGAAATGTCCTATATCCAGTCTCAGAAAAAAAAGGGATTCCTCAAACATAATATATATGCAGACAAAATCAGCCAAAGTGATTTGCGATATCTAATGAAAGGTATGTTCCGTTTGTTTGTAGAATTATATTTAATTAGATTTGCTTTAATTACTAAAATAAATAAATTTTCGATTATATTTTATGTATTTGTGGAAAAGGAAACCTAGCATTAGCGGCCACATTTCTATAACGGCCAATTGTTTTCTATTTTTAGTGGCCGTTATTGACAGGTTTTACTGTACCAATAATATTTTATTAAATTATGAAACATTATTTAAATAAAAAATTTATAAACTTGATAAAAGAAGGTTTGCTTAGAATTTACTCCTCTATCTAATTATGGGGTTATTTTTAATAAAATAGTGTTCACCCATGAGAAGGGGTAACATCCACCCCAGGATAAAAGCGCAAGTTGGTACCACATCATTTTTGTTTCTTAAGGTATCCTATAACTACTTACCAATGTTCATGAAAATTGATGGATGTTAAACGAAATCAGGGGTGAAAACCTTCAGTGACTGCCTTTTTGGAAATATAAAGGAATAATTTTTTTCGTGATTGTCGATTTGCTAATATTCTGATTTTTGGTTGCTATAAGGTTTGAAAAATTAATAAAAATTATAAATCATGCACATAAATGTAAAAAAATATTTATTTTACTTAATTAAACGAGATTGCTTGAGCCAGAATGCTGAAATCGATATTTTTATCATTAAAAAAAAAGGTGGATTTCACCCTTAAAATGCAGAAAGCGCAACTTGGTGCCATATCACTTTTGTTTTATAAGGTATCCTCTAACTACTCAACAATTTTCATGAAAATCGATGAAGGTTCAAAGAAATCGTGGGTGAAAACATTCAGTGACTACACTTTCAGAAATATAGAAGAATAAGGTTTTCGTGATTTTCGACTTGTTAATTTTCGGATTTTTGGTTGCTATAAGGTTTGAAAAATAAAAAAAATATATAATTCATGCACATAAATATAAAAAAAAATATTTATTTTTCTTAATTAAACGAGATTACTTGCGCCATAATGCGGAAATCTGCATTTTGTACAATTTAAAAAGTAGGGGTGTATTGCACCCCTAAAATGCAAAAACGCAAGTTCATGCTAGATAACTTTTATTGCTTGAGGTATCCTCTAACTACTTACCGATTTTCATGAAAATCGATGAAGGTTCAACGAGATAGGAAGTGAAAACTTACAGTGACTGCACTTTCAGAAATCTAAAAAATAATTTTTAAAATAGGGGTGTATTTCACCCCTAAAATGTAAAAAGCGCAAGTTGGCACTATGTCACCTTTGTTCCTTGAGGTATCCTTTAACCACTCACCAATTTTTATGAAAATCGATGGAGGTTCAACCAAATCTGAGGTAATAACTCATATCCACCTTCATTGACTCCACTAGTAATGAATTTAAGAGATAATAGACTACATATAACAAAAGAGATTAACTTGGTAAGAATATGGCAGAAGAGCAGACCAAAATCGTTGGTTAAACAGAATAACAGATTGGAGCCCGATAGGAAGAGAGGCGAACCCCGAAGATCTTCCGAGATAAAATATTGACGAAGCAATACAAAAGAAATCTGCAGGAAGGGGATTGGCAAAACAGAAAGAACTGAAGAGAACGTTTGAGTGAAAGAATACAGTGTAAACTGTGGAAATCCTTATATACAGGGTGTTTCTAAATAAATGCGACAAACTTTAAGGGGTAATTCTATATGAAAAAATAATGACAGTTTGCTCCATAAACCTATGTCCGCAATTGCTTCGTTTCCGAGATAAGGGGTGTTGGAATTTTTCTTATAAACTGACGATTTATTTATTGCTCTTAAACCGGTTCAGATCTGCAAATGAAATTTGATGTGTTTTAAGAAGTAATTATTGCGCATTTCTTGACATAAAATTAAGAATTTTATATCTACTGTTGGCGCAAATACAGGTAATGGTCTGAATTTTTTTAAAGAAAAACATAATACGCCACTGAGATATTTCAAATAAAAATGATTTTGGAATTACTCGTTCAATTTGTGATACAAAAATCTATTCTTCTTTTTTTTCATACGTCGGTCGTGCCGCTTTTATGCAAAAAAGTGAAACATCTTAAAGCTTACAAAGTATTCGAAATAAATTTCTATATATTCATATGAAAAAGAACTTGTCATTTCTAATTCATACATACCCAGTTTGTTTTTTTTTATTTCAAATTACACACCCACAGAAACACGACCATGTTGATAATGCTAAGTTTACAGAACAGGAAGACAAAATATTTAACCATTGAGGCTATGATGACAAGCGCCAGTATAATAATATCACTGACTATTCATAAATTTGTTGATACTTCGTAAATCTGATCTTCGTGTATTAAGTATGTATGTATAACATTGTTACCATAAAAGTGATAGGTACCTGACAAAATGACCTAAAAGCCATAACAATTTTAAGGTTGCATTCATTATTTTTATTAGAGAATTTTTGTGAGCTAGGAATAGTTTTCTTATTGTTACAATTATTCAATATTAATTGTCTTAGGAGTAATCTTAGCCCAAAGATAATCTATAAAGTCTAAAAAATAATAAATGTAAAAAATATTATATTTATATATCGGCGTCTCCCAAAATTTGGCGCCCTTCAAAATTTGGCGGCCTGGGCGGTTGCCCGGCTCGCCCGCCCCTTTATCCAGCGCTGGGTCTACCATGTGGTCTTGTTTAACGAGTCTACTTATGTTAACGAGTCTGATGTCCTCCATTCTCTTTATATGTTTGTTCCAATATTCCACAGTTTTGTCTGATGTCTTCAGTTCTTATTACGTCACGTAGAGCTTTGCCTTGTATACTTCTTAGTGTCAACAAAGATCGGTGTCTTGAGACCATGTCTATGTCTCAAGTTTAGACCGTCCGAGACCGTTCGTCGCACAACATGGTCTCCAAGTGAATACGAGGATTTATATTTTCGACAATCTGGGCATTTATCAATATATTCAGAAACAAAACGGCGGCATAGGCCTGGAAAGAAGAATTTTTGAGAGATTCTTCTCAAAGTACGTCCAAGTCGTCCAATGCCATAGTGGCCATGAGTTGGCGCATCAAGATTTTTGCTAATAGTGGCTTTAGGATCATGTATTGGTACTACTAACTGAGTCTCTTTCTTGTCTTCTTCCCACGAGTAACGGTAGAGTTTGATATCTATTATATCATGTATAAAACCCTGAACATAGAGTTTAATGAAAACATTATTAATCAATATTTTTAAAGAACCGGACAGTGTGTGTAACTCCTGACCTTTTGTCAAGTTCATAAGTGAAATTCCAAAACTTTCTTCAACAACTACTGCATTGTTTTATATTTGATAAACAAGAGTAAATAATCCATAAGCCAAATTAAGACAGAAACATAATGCATGGGTTCCCACCAGTACAAGTAATTGTATAGAATTGAAATGAACAGCGAGATTTCTCTAAACCAGAGATGGCTAATTATTATTTTCAATTGGAAGCTTTGAATTATCTATGTACTTTCTAGTTATATCATGTTTAGTAAGAAATGTAATATTTTAAATTTAAAACTGTTGTTATCTGATGGGTGTTAGATGTTAGATTGATGATGCAGTTGATTAATCCGGATGACCAACTTACGCTACTTTACAGAATACAATCTTTGATTTTTATCGCAGAAAGTAAGTGATACAATAAATTCTGAAAAGAAGTAATAGCTCGATAAGGGGCTGTTCTTAGGCTCAATATTATTTGGTAGGCGAAACACTAAACGAATGTCAAATTCTCAAATTTAATTGTATTGTATTTCAATGTAATTTATTCTTTGGTTTTTGTACTGTTCAGCGAAAACATTTACCGCATCTTCAAATTTTTGCGACCATTTCCTATTTTCTCTATATTTGACAATTTTTTAACACGAATTTGAGTGGTATAGTTCCAAATCTTTCTTCTCCACTTCACAAATTTTTCAGAGCATAGAAAAAACTGTTTATATGTAGATGATACATTAATAACATACCAATTGTACCATTTAAACCACTCCGAATTGTATCATTTGAAACTATTAACTTAATTCTCAGTAAATTAAACTATTAATAAATATTTAAAGTTTAAACATGGAGAAGAATGCTTTTGTAGTTATGTGATGCAAGACCGTTTTGGCAGGATTCCGGATTCCTTATTCCTTAATAACACTATATGGCGAAACCGACATATTAACACTGAAATGAAGTCAAGAATTTATAAAGCCAGTGTAAGGCTAATAATGACATATGCATCAGAAACAAGACCCGATATAGCCACAACACAAAGACTACTGGAAACGACAGAGATGAGAGTACTGAGAAGAATTACAGGAAATACGATGTGAGATCGAAAGAGGAGTGACGACATTGGAAGACAATGTAACGTACAGTGTATAAACGAATGGACACTAAATATAAAAAAATAATGGAGGAATAACCACATAACCAGAATGGGAGAGACACGTGTGGTGAAAATAGTAAAAGATAAATCACCAATCGGTAGAAGAAGTATCGGCCGACCGCGCTAAAGATGGAGTGACAACCTTCCATAGAGGTATCAATCCGCAAATGAACAAGCAGAATTGCTTAAAAAGAGGAAGAAGAAGAAGAACAAGAAGAAGACCTTTTTGGAACAAACAGAGGGATGCGGCAGTTCATGGAATACAAGCATTAAATATGCAGAAGACAATGTTTGAAACGAAACGACGTGCAAAGACATACCAATTTGCTTGGTTATCTTCCAATATGAAGTTTAACAGCCAAGTCTATATTTCGTCCCTTACCGTAAAAACGTCTTACCCTTATGCGGCCATCAGAGCCACTTTAACAATACCCAGATTCATCACTGAGGCAGCCAAATTTCATTGGCCATTCCAGTTTTGCCGAGTAGTACATTCTTTCACGGTTTTGGCTGTAAATTTTAAAGAACCGCTTGGATTGACATGGTGTTTGGCATACGCATAGCTAACATGTCAAAGAAAAAAAGTGATATGGTGCCGATGTGTGCTTTTGCCCTAGGGGTGAGTTCCACCCCATCTCGGGGATGAAACAATATATTTCCAAGATAAGTCCCGAAATGGATAAACTGACTAATTTTAAGCAACTTTTGTTCTATACAGTTTTTTCATCAAATCAATACTTTTCGAGTTATTGGCAAGTGAATATGTTCCTTTTTCAACAAAATAATCACGTTTTTAGACGGTTTTTCGCAAATAACTCAAAACGTAGGCATTTTGTCGAAAAAAAAAATATTCTTATCAAAACTGCCTATAAAAAAGTAAAAAAAAAACGGTGTATATATTAGGTCTCTATACCTAGCAGAAGCAGAGTTATAGCTAATGAAAAATAGGTTCATATTCGAAAAATTCCAAATAAAATAATTCAATGTGAAATATCCAAATAATGAAGCATTCTTGGAGAAAACACATTACAACTTTTTTAAAGTGTTTAAAAAAAGCTTTATTTCTGTTTTTATAAAAAAAATTTCTAGCAGCAAATGTAAGCAAGTTACGCTCAAAATACAGTTGGTCCCTTTTGTTTTGGCAAAAAAGAATCAGGAAGATCACCCCCATTTAGCAACTTAAATCAAATTAATCGTTACCGCTTCACAATTTACTTTACTTATATTGTGATTATATATTCTGTAAGTTTTATCGATTCAAAGTGCTTATTTTTGAAAAAAAATTAGTTTTAAAGTGATATTTAAAAAAAATTAAATTTTGAAAAAAGTGCTTTTTTTCAAAATAACTTAAAAATTGTTAGAGATAACAAACTCTTAAATAATAAAAAAAGTCAGCTTTACTTTTCTGAATATTTTGTATTTTTTGTTTTTCTGTAAGACAAAAATTGGTTAAGATTCGGTGTTTCTAAATTTGCATACACTCGTAATAAGTGACTCGTTCAAGTCCTTTTAACTACAGCTCTTTCAAAAATAAGAACTTTGAACCGATAAAACTTACAGATCATATGATCAATACACACGCGAGTAAAAAACTTGTGAAGTAGTAACAATTAGGTTCATTTGGAATGCTAATTAGGGGGTGATTTTCCCGATTTCTTACCAAAAAAGGGACCAACTTTATTTTGAGCGTAGCTTGTTTACTTTTGATGCCAATTTTTTTTTTAAACAAACAAGCATTTCTTAAACACTTTAAAAAAGTTAAAATGAGTTTTGCCCAAAAAGTGCTTAGTTTTTTGGTTATGGCACGTTAAAATATTTGATTTGGAATTTGACGAATATGAACCTATTTTTCATTAGCTATAACTCTGCTTCTACTAGGTAAAGTGACCTAAACCATGTTTTTCAATTTTTTACGTGCTATATTTTTGATAAGATTTTTTTCGACCAAATACTTACTTTTTGAGTTATTTGCGAAAAACCATCTGAAAACGTGGTTATTTTGTAAAAAAATTAACATATTCACTCGCAAATAACTCGAAATGTATTAACTTGGTGAAAAACTTTCTAGAACAAAAGTTGCTTAGAATTAGTCATTTTACCCATTTCCGAACTTATTTGGAACATATATTTTTCACCCCCAAAAGGGGGTGAAACTCACCCCTAGGGCAAAAGCACACATCGGCACAATATCACTTTTTTCTTTGACTTGTTAGATATGTGTATGCCAAATTTCATGTCAATCCAATCGGTTCTTTAAAATTTAGAGGTTTTTGCAATATTTTACCTTTAAAGAACGTACTAGAGCTTTGCACCATTCTAAGAGTCGAGCCTTATGCTGTGGTGTCAAAGGTAACGCCGAAAACAGACGATAAGCTCTCAGTCCCATTCCAAGTAATATTTTATTAACTGTTCTTCTTGAGACTACACTTTCTATAGCTGGAACTAATTAATCTCTTATCTGATGTACACTGTCCCGTCTATTTTTGTGAGCAAGAAGTCTCTAAGATGACGAAAATCACTGCCTTGCGCTATTCTAGGACGTCCCAATCCTCCGTGACGCCAATAAGTCTTACTATTGGACCATCTCCTTAAAACTCTTAACACCGTTGATGGATTAGCTTCAACTCTTCGTGACATTTCCTATAAATCAAAACGGGCCTCTTTTATGCCTACAATGCGTCATTTTTCGACGTTGTCTCAATGACGAAATTGCCAAAGACCGCGAACTATTGTCATTTTAAATTTTTTAGGTAAATTTTAGTGTTTTGGGAAAATCAAAAACAATTCAAAATGATTAAAAATTACAAAAAAAACTAAACTTAAATACACACAAATAAACTTTTTATCTTTTTTGGTGTTTGCAAAAAAAAAGAAAAGCGTTCAGTTAAACTTGGTAGCAAGGTAAAAACTTTATCACATATATATTTTTAGATAAGACTTATAAAGAAATACTTTTGATCCAAATAAATAACCGGATATAAAGTGTTGCATTTTTTTGGTCATCAGTATACGAGTATTATTCAGATGGCGAAGAAAGTTGTTGATGCAAAGAGAAGCATACATTTTTCATATGTTTGAAATATTGTTTCATTGTTTTCCCCATACATTATATCCATCTTTAATTTCATTTATTGCATCACTCGATAAAATCTAAGTTAGTATCTTACACTTTGTAATTCTATCTTTGGCAAACCAGTCCACTTTCTTATTACCTATTATACCAGCATGTCATTTTGCCCATATAAATACCATTTACACTTTAGACAAATTATTTTTTAGATTAAATACATAAAATTATAGATTTGTGTGCACTGAAATCCGTGTTTTTAATTACATAATATATTGCAGATCTGAAGTCTGTTTTATCACAGCTTTTTTAATATTTTCCCCTTAACACTAGATAATTTTGAAATAATTATAGTATTGGTGGTAGACCTGGATCCCACGTACCAAAAAAAGTTGATTAATAGCAAGCTGAAAATTTGTTAATAGCAAGCTGAAAATTTGATAATAGCATAACGGTGTCTAGTCGGACAAATTTTGATGTATGGCAACACTGGAACAGGGGAAGCTTTAATTGTGGAACCGGTTAAAAATTTGGAACGTCAGTCTACGAAAACGTTCCATGTATTTTGTCGGACAGAACTTTCAATTTATTTGTTAGCATTTCATTAAACTCTGATGCAAAAATCAGACTGGCGTTTATCACCAACTGGGCATTTTAATGAGTGGAACACGAAGAACATGTCAAATGACGAAAATTATATTGGTAATAAATAGCAGTCCGATTTTTGCATCAGAATTTAATGAAACGGTAACAAATCAATTGGAAGTTCTGTCCAACAAAATACATAGGGCGTTTTCGTAATCTGACGTTTCAGATTATTAAACTGTTCCACAATTAAAACTTCCCCTGTTCCAGTGTTCCCGTACATCAAAGCTTCTCCGACTAGACACCGTTAAGCTATTAACAAATTTTCAGCTTGCCATTAGTTAACTTTTTTTGGTACGGGGGATCCAGGCTTATGATGGGTATTTTGCACAGACATAGCACATCCTACTACTGTTTAATTTTTGAAGATAAGCTTGTATAAGTTTTGTGATTTCTCAGAGTTGTGTTGTCTTTTTATTAAATTTTCACAGGATTCTTTCCAACAAACTGATTTGTATTGTAATTGTTACCAGAGTTGCCATCTTCCTGTAGTATCGATAAATACACCAGTTAATAGGGAAAAAAATCATCGATTTCACGTAAAAATGTTAAGCAGGGTTTTGAAGGTTTTAAGCGATAGATGAGGTATAAATGATGATAATTCCGTGAAGACGTACAGCTAATTTTTCTTCTTCTTTTTTTAAAACAGTTATAAAGAATGAAAAACTAAGTTTTTTTACTATAAAACGATTCTTATCCATTTTAGAGAAAAATGTTTCAAATAAATATTGTAGACCTTAAAAAGTTCTTCAATTTGGTGTGACACATATTGCAATATATAAACAATTGACCGAGATAATTGTAAAAAACTCTCATTTTTGCACTAATTTTTAAATGTTAATAACTGTATTTTTTGCACAACGATATTTAATTTAACTACTTTAAATTATGCCAATTAATGGGTTATTTTAGTGAGCTAAATTTCAACCAGATCGACCAAATAGTTTATAAGTTATTCAATTTGTTTATCCCAGACAACAATTGTTTAAACAACTGTTCTTGCCCTAACAGTGACTCTAGAGATATTTTACAAATCGCAATCGATTATTTGAGACTTTAATTTTAAGATGTATTGAAAATGTTTTAAGATTTTTATCAAAATTGTTGTTAAAAAAACCGCCTGAAAAAGACCCTACTTTTTAGGTTATAAACAATTAGAATAACTTTGACAATTTTTACGTTACACGCTCGTATGTAGGCTCACTGAAAAGCTGGTGAAAATATACACATTAAAATATTAAAGTGGATTTTATATGACTAATAGAAATCGAGTTAGAATTTTTTTTTTCAATAAATCATATTTCCATTTTTTATAAACATTAAGAGCTGAAAATTGAATAAGTTGTTTAAGAAAGTCTATATTTTACGATCCAGTTTATAGATTGCATATGCAGTAAAAAAAATAAAAAGTCATGACTCATTAAACTGATGGTACTCGTGAAACACCGCCAACAAATGTGAAGGTGAGAATAGCTTCGTTTTATTTTTTAGAATGGAATCCCAATTTGAAACATGTTGAAAAAATTTGCAGTTTAATTGCTATTACTTGCTTTAATTTTACAATAATTTCTCGTAAGAATTACTTATATTTTACTAATTAAAGAATATTATTTATATAAATATACAATAATATTAGCTCAGGCCCAGAAAATAAATTGGTTGAAAACACGATCTTATCCATAAAACAAAAAATATTTTTAGCAGTTAGTAAAAATAAAAAGCAATTGATTCAACTTTTATGTGCAGAGCTCAACAAATCTGGGTACCGAACTAAAGTAGCAGATGAAGATGCAGACATATTAATAGTGCAGACAGCTCTTCACGAACATACATATGAAACTAACAAGAGCATTGTAATAATTGGTAATGATACTGATATACTCATAATATTGACGCAACTCTCTGCTCCGGACAATAACATATATTTTGAAAAAAAAAGGCGCAAAAGGAAAATCTATCTATTATAGTAGTAATAGTTTTAAACATTATCATCTAAGAAAATACGTTGGGTTCTTATATATTTTTACTGAGTGTGATACAACTTCCTCTTTTTTAATCAAGGAAAATTCAAATTATTAACTGCATCGTCAGAAATTGTAGATCTGATAAATATTTTTTATGACGAGAATGCTAACAAGGAGGACATCATGAAAAACGGATGTGATATCATTGTTGCTTTGTATTCTGCTGCAATTGATGTTACATATAAAAAAAATAATAACATATTGGCATTAAATTAGTTACGTTTTTTACAATTTATAAGAAATACAGGGAAAAAATCTTTTAAATTGGAAAATTTGCCCCCAACAGAAGGTGCAGGTTATCAGCATGTACTTCGCGTTTAACACTGGTTAGGTAAAAAACTGGATGCTACCCAGTATGGATGGAAAAAAACTGATACGGGTTTTGAACCTATTTACACCTTAGATTGTTTGATATCTAAAGAGATATTAAAACAAATTACATGTAAATGTTCAACGGGTTGCAAAAGTACAAGATATGGCTGTAAAAAATATGGTATAAACTGTACGGATCTTTTTACAAACTGTGCAGTGGAAGAAGAGGAGAAAAAATGTTGTAATCGCGCTGCAGTGGTTCTTGACGATGTCGAGTCAGACTTTGTAGAGGATAAACTGTATCTTGCCGAGAAGCGATTTAGAAGTTACAGACGTTCACTAGAATAATCAAATTAAAATTCATAAACAATGTTTTACTTTTTTATTTTTATATTTAATTATATGAATTTATTAAAATATATATATTACTATCAAAACAAATATACGAATTTTATTCTAATTATTGAACTTAACATACATCATTAAATAATAGTGCAAACATATTACATATTTATACTTATTAGATGCCTATCTAAACAAATATTAATAGCTTCATTAAACTAAATAACATTTCATAGCAATTCAAAAACAAAATAAAACAAAAATTAGTTTTTTAAAAACTATTAAGGACTTTTAAATACTTTTTAATTATTTCAAATAAAAAAAAATAATGTATTGTACTAATTTATAATTATTTTATATTTATATAAAAAATATACTTTAATTAATAATTTAAATAATTTTTAAGGAATACTTGTAGAGTTCAATAACTTTTATAATAAAATTCAATTAATTGATTTTCATGGGATTTTCCAATTGTGCAAGGTGAAATTTACACAATTTTTAGTATTTTCTTGAGCTACTCCAGTTAAAAAAGAAGGTTGTGCATGCTATGGAAGGTGATAATATATTGCAGTTTTTTCCCAAAAAAGGAAGCGAAGCTTGAACAATTCCCACCTTCACTTTCGTTGGAGGTGTTTCACGAGTACCATCAGTTTAACAGGTCATAAGTTTTTATTATTTCACTGCATATGCAATCTATAAACTGGATCGTAAAATATAGATGTTTATAAACAATGCAAAATTTGATTTATAAAAAAAATACTAACTTGATTCCTATTTGTCATATAAAATTTTTTCTTTTTTAATATGTATTTTTTCACCAGCTTTTCAGTGAGCCTACATGCAAGCGTGTGACATAAAAACTGTCAAAGTTATTCAAATTGTTTATAACCTAGAAAGTAGGGTCTTTTTCAAACGAGTTTTTTAATAACAATTTTAATAAAATGTTAATTTTTTGTTAATGCATCTTAAAAGTAGACTCTCGGATAATTGATTGCGATTTGCTAAATATCTCTAGATTCACTGTTAGGGCAAGAACAGTTGTATAAACAATTGCTCTCTGGGATAAACAAATTGAATAACTTATAAACTATTTGGTCAATCTGGTTGAAATTTAGTGCACTTAAAGAAACCATTAAATGGCATAATTTAAAGTAGTTAAATTATATATCATTATGTAAAAAGTAAAGTTATTAATATTTAAAAATTAGTGCAAAAATGAGAGTTGCTTGCAATTATCTAGGTCAATTGTTTATGTATATTAATATGAGTACTATCAAATTCAAGAACTTTTTAAGATCTACAACACTTATTTAAAACATTTTTCTCTAAAATTTACAAGAAACGTTTTATAGTCAAAAAACTGAGTTTGTCATTCTTTGTACCTGTTTAAAAAAAAGAAGAAGAAAAATTAGCTGTACGTCTTCACGGAATTATCATCATTTATCTCTTATCTACCGTTTAGCACCTTCAAAACCCTGCTTAACATTTTTTCATGTTTTTTTCCCTATTAACTGGGGTAAAACCAGAGAGCCGATTTAAGAAACCTACATATATATTATATAGTCGATGTTTTGAGACCGCTCCCGTCTGGAAAAATTTCTGATTCGGTTTCTTTGTGGATTCCTATTCAAAAATGTCCCCTTTAAACAAATCTGAAGGGTGTCGGGCGGAATTTTTGGGAAGAAATGGTTTTAAACAGTTTTTTTAAACAAATACAAAAGATCACGTTTTTTTGCTTCGGAACATATATTTTTAAATTTTGAGGGTCATTCTAAACAAGAAAGGTATCCTGTATTTTTTTTCAAAAATTGATAGTTTTCGAGTTATAGGCGATTTAAAATCTGTAAAATGCGAAAATACGCATTTTCGAGGCTTAATAACTCATATTTAAATTAGTATTTTTAAGGTTGCCAGATAAAGTTTAAACATTCAGCTTCAATATTCTGAAGAGTGATTGCGTCTAACCTTAATTTAAACCGTTGTTTTTTAATTGTTAAGTTTGCATGTCCATCCGATTTTTTTGCCGGTGCGGCGCGCTAATTTTAGAAAATGTCACATACTTCCTTCTTCCACTTAGGGCTTCAATTGTGTCACTTCTTCCGGATGAGTGACATATTGTTAAATGTCCCAATTTTAACTGTGCCCCATATTTATCTATTTAAACTGACCCAATTAATGATCATAATAAGTCCATAAATCTAAAATAGTACACACGCTAAGTGGAACCTAATAATTATGAGATTATTATTTATCGATAACCCCTTTCTTCTATAACCTCTTCCATATTAATACACTTTTTACTCACTGTTCCCAGAATTAAAATCTGCGTGCAAATTTGTAACAGTTTACACTCAAGACAATGGCCGATTAATATTTATTGGCATTAAATGGACGGAACATGCAAAACGCCGTGATTAAAGATTAAATTATTAGTAGACCCACTCAAAATACCAAATAATTCATTCGCTGGCGAACCCAGATTCGATTTGTAAGGCACCAATATTAACAAAGGCACGAACACAGATGAAAGTTTCGTAAATGCAGAACCGGCGAAGAAATAGAGTTTGCAGTGATGGATTCAGACAGTTGATTTGAAAACGTAGAAAATTAAAAGCATACAGTGGATCCCAAACCCCTTTTTCAGCGCGTCATTAATTTTGACGTCATATAGGATTTTAAGAATATCGCAAATCATTATTTACATGAGATTTTAGTTAAATCTGACAGTTGTCAGAATATTTATATTTATGTTTATATAAACATCGATATTTATACAAATATTTGCCAGTATATTAATATTTAAAATATTTTAACGTAAAAATAAATAAATATAAAATGAAATTTCACTATACCTACAATGCCCGAATATACCAATGACATAAAATATTTATATTTACGTCGCTGAAAAATACTAACCTAGAAATTACAATTGTCATTTTACCATATGATTTGTAAAAATACTGTCACGATCGATTACTTTTGTGTCAAATTATCTTTATTCGCATCATTGATTGGTTATCTATTTAGAGTATTGTAATCGCCAACCAATTATACATCTATAAGTATAATATAAGTAATAGTATAATATAAGTCATCTTAATATGAAAATACATGTCAAGGAATACATAATTTTCTAAGTTCAATGTATAATAATCACAGATGTACGTTTTTTCTGCCACTTCCAACTTAATGCGTTAGAGAGAATTCGATAAATAATCTGTGACGCACTGAAAAAAAGAGTTTGGGATGATCTGTACTTATAATATAATCTACATACAAGTGAAACGGTCAACTTTTCAGCGAATAAAAAGTTATACAGTTGAGCCCAGGGTTCTTTACCCATGCGTCATTAATACCTGGAGAGATAAAACACATACTTTTTATCTAGCATCCTTATCTTCCACGGATGAAACTAAAGACAAACCAGATACCGCCTGTTATTAAGTAGAGACACATGTTATTTTTATAAACGCTTTAGAGTCAGTACATCGAAAAGAGATAGGTACAAAAAAGACGCTTGGGAATGTTTTCAGACTTTTAAGTACAATTTGTGACGTTTCTGGTTTGCTTATTTGTCACTATCAGTTTGTTGGATTTTTTGCTGTTTTTTTCCTGTTTTTGTATTTAGAAGTTATTTATATTAAACCGACAGCTATTTTCACAACTAATTTTATACTGGAGTTTGCAATTTTATGGTAAGTGTATTTTATTTTGATATCAATTTACATACAAAGTTAACCTCATTCAGAGTTGTTAAGGGATGGTTTTGTGTAAATTTCCGTAAGAGTGAAATAAATAACAAAAAGAAAATATTTAATTTTTAAATATTTATAAAAAACTCTACATGAAGTAAAACTTGATGTAAAAGGTATATTTAATGAAATTTTAAAAATCCCAATGGATTAAATAAAATTTCATTCAGAAGATTTTCGGACCTATCAGTCCATCATCAGTGAATTCATATATACTTGATAAATAGCCCCAGAACCAAACAATGGTTGTACTTATAATTCAATCTACATTATAGTGTTTTGAAATTGGAAAGGCTAAACGCCGATGTTAAAAAATTACCTCCGGGAACATGGTGAGACTCTGAACTGGTTTAGAGTTTCACCATGTCCCATGAATGCGCCTAAGTCACCTAGAACTCACCTAAGACCGAAAATGAAAATATTACAAATTTGTTACATTGTCAAGAAAAGGGTTAACATCAATAGATCAGTGTAAAGCAGGGGTGGGCAAAAGCCGGCCCGATCCGGCCCTTTTGCTTATTTTATCCGCCTCCATTGAGAAATCCCGTAGGCGCAATGCAGATATTTCACGTTGTAAAAGACAGAGAAGCGTTTAAAAAAGTTATCGCCAACCTTCGTTAGAAGACGGCATAAGAAAAAGAAGAAGGCGCAATGCTTTTTAAATGCATTCGTTTTTTTCGAATCCTGAGAAAACTAATAAGTATTTTTGAAAAATTTAAACGCAGAATGAAAGACTACGCTATTACCGAGGGTAAAAATTCCCTGAAAACCTCTATAATGTTTATCACAGAGGTAAAAAAAAAAATAGAAAATTTACCATGATTTTTAATTTCAAATATGTCATTCAAAGAAACTTTTTGTTTATTCTAAGGGACTTTCGGCCCTCGGTAATAATGTAATTTTTCAAAAATATTTATTAGTTTTCTCAGGATTCGAAAAAATTAATGTATTTAAAAAGCATTGGTCCGAAATTTTGCGCGTACGCTCTTAATATCTTTTATGCGATTTTGCTGAAATCAACAGTATTAGTATTCGTAGTGTTCGTATAATAATGAATATCTATCTTCTGCTTTTCTTGAAAGCGTCTGTGTGTTTAACCCTCATTGGGTCGTGGGGTATTATTTCTCGTCTACCAGGACCCCTTTTTCTTCGATTTTACCCTTCATAATCAGCTGCTGCAACAACTTACAACAACTTACTTACGTTATCATTTCTAAGTATGTGCCCTTTCTCCTTGCTGTCTTTCTCCTTTTAATGATGGTCAAAAGTTCTCTGTTCCTTTTCCATTTGCGCAACACCATTTCGTTCGTAATATGATCGATCCATGGTATTTTCACAATTCCCCTAAAAACCCACATCTCAAAAGTTTGCAGCTTTTTCATTAAGTCAGCATTAACAATCCAATAAAGAAGAATAGAGTGGACATAACATTTTTATTATTATCCCGGCTTTTTATAGCGTTCTCCGCCTTCCGGTTGTCAGTTTCCAGCTTCGTCCGTCGTTGTATTCGTCAGGGTGAAGGTTCCTTTCCGACATTGCCTTCTAAATGCCGCCTAGCCAGGATTGTTTCGGCGTTCCTTTCTTCCTTCTTTTCCTTGGCTTTCATTTTAAAATTTGTTTTTGCAGCCTGTCGTTGTCCATTGACGTCGTACATGACCATACCAGATCAGTTGCCTCCTTTGAATTTCGTCTATGATGGTTGACTTGACATAACATTTTACCATCCGATATCAGATTTGCAGATTGAATCTTTGGTTACTCAAATTTCTTCATCTTCAAAAAGGCTGCTCTTGATTACACTGCAGTCGAACCCGCTTATTAGAATACCGGTTATAGGAATATTTCGGTTAAAGGAATGAAATTTTGAGGTCCCGAAACGTTTCTACTAGCTACCAATGATCGGTAATTAGAATATCCCGGTTATAGGAATATTTTTACTTGGCACGAAGGCTATTGCAATAAGCGGGTTCGACTGTATTCTTGATCGAATTTCTAAAGTTTATTTTTTATCTGGATCCTTGTTATGGCTTAATATAATTTTACTGGGAACAAATTGTTCGCATGTACACACCAGAAAGACAATTTATTATTATTAACAGTCAAATGTCCTTCTCCAAATGCTTTTAAATGATACTTATAGTATTTTTGTCAAAAAAATTTCTTGGGCAGAGAAAAACCGCCACCAAAAACATTACCGTACATACTGGGTATAGTCCTCCGGCCCGGGAGACATTTTGAAAATTTCATTTTGGCCCGCGCTTAAAAGTATTTGCCCACCCCTGGTGTAAAGGGTACAAATATTTTGTAATAAATGTATCACAGGATGGCAAAACCGACAGAGGAATTAGAGAAAGATGTCATCATCATCATCATCATCATCTTCACCTAGCGGTTACCTTCCACTGCTGAATATAGGCATCCACTAAGTTTCTTCATGTCTCCGTGTCTGAACTACATCATCCAATTCCCGGCAGTTGTCTTTACATCATCACTCCAACGCGTTGGTGGTCGACTTCTGCATCATTTCTCCGCCCGCGGTTGCCATTCCAATAATCTTTTAGTCCACCTGTCGTTCGGTGACCTACTCATCTCTATTTCTTTTTTACTACATGTTCTGCGATGTCTTTAATTTTTGTTCTTTGCCTGATGGGATTATTTGGTATTCTGTTTCTTCTTGTCATTCCTAGCATGGCTCTATCGACGTCCCTCTGGGCCACTCTTAGATTTTCTGCTGACTTTTGCGGTAATGTTAGGGTCTCTGCTCCATATGTTATCACCGGCAATACGCACAAGAGACAGATGCACACTGTGAAAAATCAATATGTAGGGAATATAATAATGAACAGAAATTAGAACAGATTAATGAACAAAAATTAATGAACAGATTAATACTGTAGAAATGATTTTTTGGAGATCTTCCAAAAGAGACAATGGTTAACGACATTAAACCACCTAAGTCAGATGTTAAGATACTACGTCTAAAGTATCGAAGGAGGACCTAAACAAATACTGATGTAATTAGGGAAAAAGAGTAACCAAAAACCAGTATAAAAGGAATTATTATCCCTCTTTTTGAAGTATCGAGCGCTTGTGTGTTTCCTGGCAAAAAGTATAAGATGAGTGACTGGGTCAGTCAGCAAACGTTTCTAGACAATGCAAACTCCGAATATATAAACTCGCAGTAACATATACCTAATTGGACAGTAAATAAGAAATAAGAAGATAGTCTGGAAATATGGGAAATGAAAATATTGAGATGCGTGTTCGGAGGAAGAAAGACGAAAGACGAGTGGGAGAAGAACCAACAACGAATTAATGGCTTTGTACCAAGAACCTACCATCATCGGGTTCGTCAAGTCACAAAGGACCAGATAGTTGGGACATGTAGAAAGAAGGGTAACCGGTGAATTGCTCGAATGCAATTGCTCTAAATCAATTGCTCGAATTCAATTGCTCGAAAATCAATTGCTCGACATGAAAATTGCTCGAAATACAAATTTCTCGAATAAAAAAGAAAATTATATATCTAAAATATTTATTCACAATAATACAAAATATAGATATAAGAAAGATTCTTGAAATAGGACAAATTATGTGATATTTCACGTATATAATCGTATATTAATTTATGCTGAAAAAGTATTACAAATCTAAAATATCGTTAAACTTTAAAAATAATAAGAAAAATAACGGTTTTGATTTTCTCTCATTATAATTAGGGATTATAATAATTTCCAGGTACAGTAGAACCCCGATTATCCGTGCTCCTCGGGACCGGACGTTGGCACGGATAATTGAAAAGCACGGATAATCCGAACATTTATTTCATAATATAATACATATGTACGTATATCCATACATATATACCTACGATAAAAAGACAACAGAACAAATAAATCTTTCATTATGAGTCTCCCTCTCCGCGTATAGAGTTTCCGTCGAGTGATTACAGTGACGCTATATTGATAAAATCTCAAAAATGCAATTTAAGTAATACAAAATCATAGCACGGATAATCCGCAGCCCGGATAATCCGCACACGGATAATCGGGGTTCTACTGTATTAGGGAAAGATTAAAATCATTAAATACCCATTAACATGCTTACCCATTAACATGCTTACCCATTACCAATGTTTGTTTTTGGGTATGTATTTTATTATTTTGCATTGTTGTGAATAAAAAATATTTTAGATACAAAATTCTCTTTTTTTTTCGAGCAATTTGTATTTCGAGCAGTTTTCATGTCGAGTAATTGATTTTCGAGCAATTTATTTCGAGCAATTGCATTTGGGCAATTGACCTAGAACCAGAAAGAAGAGCAGCGAACAGAATGATTAAACTAACCAGAAAACTAATAGGTCCCAAAAGAAGAGGTGGACCCACAACGAGGTGGATTAATAAGTTGGAGTAAGACCTTAAACACGTGAAGATGAGGGACTGGAAAAGAAAATCACAAAACAGAAGTGAATAGAGAAATATTTTTCATCAAGTCCTTTAGAGTAGTTAAGAATTTTGTATACTTATAATTAGTTAATCTTACGATTGTGTTTTATGTTTTTAGCCCGATCAAAGAACAATCTGACCCCAAAAAAATAAAGGAAGCATGAAAATTTGGGAATAGGTAGTTGAAATTGTCTATTAATATATGGGAAAAAGTTTACAATTCTCCCCCCTCTCGAAGGTGAAAAATATACATTCAAAATAAGACCGGAATTGGATAAAATGACTAATTCTAAACAACTTTTGTTCTATAGAGTTTTTTCGCTAAGTCAATACTTTTCGAGTTATTTGCGAGTGAATATGTTCATTTTTAACAAAAACAAATGTATAAACATTCTCAATTTCTTTGCAACACGAAAATGCAGCAGCTGCATAATACTATGGTCAAATCTGAGAGCGCAGTAAGAGTCTATACCGGTTTCAGGGGTTGTTTCCCATCATCAGTAGTCCCATATCCTCCTCCCAGATTCTTCCACGTACCACACTTTGGGCCTCTCCGAATTGCAAAGAAAGAAATGTCACGGATGAACTAGGGCCATCTACCGAAAAACAAAGTAAGTTATCAATCGAAGTAGCACAGAAAACGACAATAAATATCGTCTCCATACTACCAGATTGACAACAGGTGGAATACTTTCTTTGGTTACACCTCCTGAGATTTTCAAAATTTATAAATCATACAGGATGCCGAGGAAATTAAGATAAGAGAATTTTAAATAATTCACAACTCATCTGCCCAGCGTGGTAAAGGCTCCAACAAGAAAGATTCCTTAATACTCAAACAAAAGAGTAAATGAATTAAAAATGTATAAACATTCTCAATTTTTTTGCAACACGAAAATTCAGCAGCTGCATAATACTATGGTCAAATCTGAGAGTGTAGGAAGAGTCTATACCGGTTTCGGGAGTTGTTTCCCCCTCGTCAGTAGTCCTATATCCTCCTCTCTCAGATTCTTCCACGTACCACACTTCCACTAAACTGATCAAAATTATCTAAAACATTACTTATGCTAATATAAAGAAGTTCTTGTAAGGATTACTATAAATTTTAATTTTTGTGGAAATGGCGTATGTTTTATTTTTCAATTTTTCCTAAAAAATTCGAAACGGTTCTTTTATTTTCATCATAACTTGCTTAATTTTGACGCTATTACCTTGTTCTGAAGCTCATTTGATAGGTATTCCGAAGTACTTTTACAAATGTTTAGAAGGAATATTTTATACATTGCATCGTTTTCCCGTTATTTAAGCTTGAATACTTAGATTTGAGTACTCGTCGAAAATATACACATTTAATTGCCAATAACTCACTTTGAACTAACATTAGTTTAGTTCTTTATGTGAGGAATGTATTCAATTTTTTATTATCTTCAATTTCAGTAATAATAACTATTTGTAAAAGCTTATAGGTTTTGATTTATACGTGAAAAACCGATTTAAAACATGCATTTTTTTACGAAAAAATAAAATTTTTGGTTTTTAATAATTCAAAAAGTGTTGATTTATTTTAATAACTTTATATAACAAATTTTGCTTATAATTTGTCCCTCTATCGACTTATGGTAGTAGTTTTAATAAAATAATTTTCACCCCCGAGAAGGGGTGGCATCCACCGCCAGGGTAAAAGCGCAAGTTGGCATCATGTCACCTTTGTTCCTTGAGGTATCCTCTAATTACTCACCAATTTTCACGAAAATCGATGGAGGTTCAACGAAATCGGTGGTAAAAACCTTCAGTGAATACACTATTAGAAATTTTTTTAAATGGTGAGGCGTCAATTTCAAGAAGTGTTGCTGGCTAAATGGGCGCAGTTCCCAAAGGCCATAAAAGAACAAAAAAAAAGCTTTTTTAAAAAACAAAAATAGACCTTTTTTTTAAACATTTTAAGAAAGTTGTAATGAATTTCCCCGAAAAGAGCTCCGTTTTTGGGTTATTTCAAATTGAAATATTCGATTTGGAATTTGACGAAGAAGAATCTACTTTTCATTAGCTACAACTCTGCTTCTATTAGGTGTACAGACCTCATGCATACACCTTTTTTTTCAGTTTTTTATAAGCTGTATTTATGCGAAGTTTTTTTTTCGCTAAAATACTTACTTTTGAGTTATCTGCGAAAAACCGTCCAAAGACATGTTTTTTTGTTAAAAATGAACATATTCACTCGCAAATAACACGAAAAGTATTAACTTAGTGAAAAAACTCTATAGAACAAAAGTTACTTAGAATTAGTCTTTCGCCCCCGATAAATATTTTTCACCCCGTATTTCCCAATTTTTGTAAAATGGAGAGGATGTAGAATTGTAAACTTTTTCGTATATAATAATAGACAATTTCAACTAGCTATTCCCTTTTCATCCTTCCTTTATTTTTTTTGGTTTTCGTAAAATTTTGTGTTCCCTGATCGGGCTATTTATAAAAATGCCCTAGGTTTTAACGGCCTGTATTGTGCGTTTAAATAAAGTAACACAATACAAATTTCAACATTTGAAATAGATCAGGGGTTCTCAATCTGTGGTACATGTACTACTGGTGGTACATATCATTATTTGGGGTGGTACACAAAACACAAAAACACAGCTAAAATCCAGCATATTTGCAGTTAGTTAGATTACTATGCTCCATAAGTATTTCAGTTAGGGGTACCAAGAATAATTTTAAAATAATTTGGCGGTACATGACTCAAAAACATTGAAAACCACTGAAATAGATAATATAAGAATATTAGGTGTATTACGGTCCTGGTAAAGAAAATTAAAATCGAGACTAGAAGTATGCAATCGCATTGTATAGACAATCCATAAGTAGGTCAAGCAAAGGTAGATTGACTCGATATTAAGATTTATAATACATATACAATATGACTGACTATAATTACAATCAGCTGAGGATCTAGATAAATATGTAGATAAATGGGTGAAAACGGAAGTGAAAACATACTAGAGGAAGTATCAATGTCTGTCTCTGAGTGGGTATGGCACAATTAGCATTGACAATGTCTTGTTGGTTCGTTTAATATGACGGCTGCTTGGAGAAGAAAATCGACTTGATTGCTTATTCACAGAAGCTACTTGCTTCTATCTTATCTGATTAAAATAATACATCATAAGAAACTTTCTCGATGGGTGGTTTATCACTGCAAATTGTCGATTAATTATTTATTCTATAGACGTAAATAAATAATACACAATTCTCGTATTTAAGAGCAAACAGTAGCGATCAACAGGTAGCAGTAAACGCGTTCCAAGATTGCGGCTCTAATTTTGAATATTTGGTCGAGATATTTGTCACACATATTCGTAATATAATAAAGGATGGGGGTACAGAGCCCAATTTCAGAAATTGTTAGTATGTGGAAATTACTCTATAACTAAATAAAATATTGAAAAAAGGAGCCTGTACCGCCATTAAGAAAGACAAAAAAATACACTTACTTCAAACAAACTTTTTTATCCCGTGCCTAGATTTTGTGTCACATTGAAACTACTAAAAATCGATTTTTTATAACAAGAAATCGAACGTCACTGACTTGGCAACATTTCGCGCCTATGTGTATAAAAATTATTGTTATTGATAGTATAAACGTCACTGTCAGTGTCGAATTACCCACGCACTGTTGCCTCACTTTTGAAAGTTCCCAGAACTTTCACAATCTTGGACCGCGTTTGTTGCTACCTGTTGATCGCTACTATGTGTGCTCTTAAAAGTCGTCTTAGTTTCAATGATCAAAGCTATTTTCAAATTACTGATATAGTCGGTTCGCTAAACTCAGACACAACTGGCTACTGATTTTAGTTATTAATTTTGCTAATTTGGCAAAATTGTCAAAAAAAATAATTACTAAATATTTAGGTAATAATTACTAAATAATTAGTAATTTGCCAATTTTGGCAAAATTGACAAAAAACAAATAAATTACCTACTAAAATCACTATAGCCAGTTGTGTCTGAGTTTAGCGAACCGACTATATAAAATAATTCCCGCAGATTTATTCTCTACAAATATAGTGGATCCCAAACCCTTTTTTCAGTGCGTCATTAATTTTAACGTCGTAATATAGGATTTTGAGAATGTCGCAAATCAATACATGACATTTTAGTTAAATCTGACAGTTGTCAGAACATTAATATTCATATTTATATAAACATCAATACTTATAAAAATATTTGTCATAAAAAATTTATATTTACGTCGCTGAAAAATACTAACCTAGAAATTACAATTTTCATTTTACCATATGATCGATTATTTTTGTGTCAAATTATCTTTACTCGCCTCATTGACTGGTTATCTATTTAGACTATTGTAATAGCCAACCAATTATACATCTATAGTATTTTTAGTACAAAAGCGATATTACGTAGGTCAAAATTTTTGACGTAAGAGAACTGTCAAAACATTAGAATGTGACTTTTCATTATTGCCATGTTTATTATAAACATGGCAATAATGAAAAGTCACATTCTAATGTTTTGACAGTTCTTTTACGTCAAAAATTTTGACCTACGTAATATTGCTTTTGTAGTAAAAATACTATATAAGTATAAATCGGTTTTAATAATATGCAAATACCCGTCAAGGAATACATAATTTTCTAAGTTCTACATAATAAAGTTCAATGTATATTAATCACAGAGGTACGTATTTTTCTGTCACTTCCAACTGTAATGCGTTAGAACAGTGTGGTCCAACCTTTTAGACGTTGCGGGCCGTATTATGTTTGAAATTATTATGAAGGGCCAGATAACTCGACTCGTTCAAAAAAAGTTTATTTAAAAAATAATATACATACAAACGAAATATTATTTATAAGTATTTTATTATGGTTTACAATTTACATGTTATGTTTAAAATTTAACATAAAATAAAAATCAATGGGATATTTGAGGCAAGGGTTTATCCTCTACTAACGTTTACACATCTATATCTATGCTAGTCGTAGTGAGTCTAATACACGCTTCCAGACAATCGTTTTCCATGCGATTACGTGTTTTAGATTTAATATGCTTCAAAGCAGAAAATGTACTTTCACATATATACGTACTACCAAACATTGAATATAGTTTCAACGCAAAGTTACGAAGTTTAGGAAAACGATCCTTGCAGACCAACTTCCAAAAGGTACTAATGTCTTCATTTTTCTTTGCTTGAAAAAACGAATCGGACTGTAGTTAGCACAGCTCTAATTGGTATTCTGCTGATTGGTTCTGGATGTTGACTCCCATTGGATTGTTAATAAGCTCAAGATCGGGTTTTAGTACATCAAATTCCGAAAACCTTTCATCGAATTCTCTTTTTATTTCTGTAAGAACTTTTGCAAACCTCGAAAAATCGACCAGGTTTCTTCTTAATTTATTTCGAAACACGAAGGAAAATGTGTGAAGTCGTTTATTTTCATGCAGTTCTCGAAAAGATCAAGTTTTTTGCGAGATGTCTCAATTTGACCAACCAACTGTGATACTGTCTTATTTTTCCCCTGGAGTTGTAGGTTTAATGTGTTCAAGTGAGAGGTAATGTCTGTTAGAAATGCCAGTTCATGAAAAAATGTTTTGTTCTTAAGCTTTGTTATAAATACGTCCGTGTTAATAACAATTTCCGTTTCAAAAAACAGTAAGTTCTCTTCTCTTAAAGAAAAAAATTTTTATAAGGCATTTACCTGCACTCAACCAGCGTATCTCTAAATGTATAACGTCCTTATATTCAGTATTTAATTCCTCCAAGAAAGAGATGATTTTCGGTGTCGCTGAGCTCTTTTTCCTCCTCTTAAGCTGTTTACTATCTTTCCGCAGAGAGTCTCGTGATGGATAATGCAATGAAACATAACACAGTTAACACCATTTTCCCGCAAAAGTCCAGCCAATCCCGTTATGCGTCCCGTCATTGCTTTTGCTCCATGCATCGGTACAAACGCAAGAGCACTTTTGAAAACCGCCTATATTTTTCACCACGTCACTAACTGCCTCAAATATATTTATACCTTTGGTCTCGTCTTCCATGTGGTGCAGTTTTAGAAGGTCCTCAGTTACACAAAAATCTTCACTGATGCAGCTAACAAAAATTAATAGCTGATTTTTGTCAGTAATATCTACAGATTCGTCCAGGGCTAAGTAGTAGTACAAATAATCACGAACTGTGTCGATCTTTTTTTTAAATACATGAGTATTCAGCTCATCAACTCTTCTAGATACAGTTTGATGGGAAACTGAAACAGATTCAAAAGTTTTGGTCATCTTTTCATCTCCAAAGGATCACGCCATTTTAATGGCACACCGCTTGATCATTTCTCCATCTCTAAATGTCTTTTTACTTTTGACAAGCTGTAAACATACTTCATATAATGCTGCTAAGATTGATGATTGAACAGCTAAGGTTGGACCACACTGCGTTAGAGCATTGGTTTTGAATGTTTTTGAGTCATGTACCACCAATTTATTTAAAAATTATTCTTGGTACCACCTAACTGAAATAACTATGGAGCTAGGTAATCTAACTAACTGCAAATATGCTGGATTTTGGCTGTGTTTTTGTGTTTTATGTACCACCTCAAATAATGAAATGTGCCAGCAGTGCTGCAGTGGCACAGGTACCGCAGATTGAGAACCCCTGCGTTAGAGAGAATTCGATAATCTGTGACGCACTGAAAAAAGGGTTTGGGACGATTTATACCTTTTTTTCTGTGAATTGTGCTTTAATTAATATGTTTGCATAGTAAATAAAAGAAATTATTAAAACAGTGGAAGACCAATCGCAATGTGACGGATTAAAGAATTCCGCGAAATTAAAATAAATCGACAGGCTGAATTATGATTGAATATATAAAAAAGTCTTGTGAGCAGTCGACTAAAATCCTTTCTTATTTGTTAAATAATATACAGGGTGGGCCAAAGAAAAGAGTCCACTTCAATATTTAGCAGTAGGTATTAGATTTTAAGGAAATGCCGAAACAGGTCGATCTTTATTTTTATATTGTAATTTTTTGGCATATTATATTTCATACTAATGACGTCATCTTTTCGAGCGTGATGACGTAATCGATGATTTTTTAAATGGAAATAGGGGCCTGTGGCAGCACATTTGAAATGGTGTTCAATTCTATATTCAGTAATATAAACATTAATATCATTACTTCTACAGGGTGACCAAAAAATAATATTTTTGAATCAAATTAATTGACGCAAAAGAAGAATGTATGTAATTTATTTAACTCAAAATACATTGTACTGCTGTCAGAAAATAGAAAAAATATTTACTTCACAAATAAACATTTCTTTTCGCTTAAATTAAATCACAAACAACATCCCATCTACTTCTTGGCAGTTTGAACATTTAATTTAAGCGAGAAGCAATGTTTATTTGACAAATTAACCTTTTTTTCTATTTTCTGACAGCAATATAATGTATTTTGAGTTAAATAAATTACATACATTCTTCTTTTTACGTCAATTAATTTAACTCAAAAATTATTTCTTGGCCACCCTATATAAATAATAAAATTAATGTTTATATTACTGAATAGAGAATTGAACACTACGGTGCATCGAAAAAGGCGAAAAAAAAATTTTTTTGCTATGGAAAATAATGTAATACCTCACAAAAGTTGTCCAATCAACTGTTAAGTATTTTGGTAAATTTTTTTCGAAATTGGAAAATATCTTCTGCCCCCCTCCCCCCAATACAATTAAAAATTTTGAAAAAATGTTAACAGACCAAAAAAATTTTTATTTCGAAAAGAAAATGTAATTGCTCACAAAAGTTGCCCAACACACTATTTAGTAGTTTAGTAAAATTGCGTTGAAATAAAAAATATTTTCTGCCCCCCACGGCAACTAATAATTAGAAAAAATACATTAATATGCGAATTTTTTTGTAAGGGAAATGTAATACCTTATATAACTGGAATAAATAAATTCGGTTTAAATTGGAAAATATTTTCTGGTTTCGCAAGGCAAATAACAAAATAGCCTTGTGAAACTTTCGCATTTAGTTTACTTAAGAAAAGTATACTAAAACATTCTTTTTATAACAAAATAGCCTAACTTATCCGTCTCCCTGACGTCACCCAAGTTCTTTAATACTAAAATAAATATAAAGCAAAGTACAAAATTAGGTATATAAATATTACAAAAAAATATGGTAAAAGCAATCTATTCGAAGATGTCTTCCGATTTAGCATTAAAGTGAGACATAGTTTTTCTGGAATTAAATTCGAGTTTTTATAAATCCATCCCTCGAACAAGCTCCACAAACTGCTAGAGAAGCTTGTGTCACAAGCTTGACACATCGTTCTACACATTGCTTGGGGCAATGATATTTCTCAATCTCAATGTTAAAAGGGTCTAAGTTAGGATTCTTAATAAAAGCTCGCAGATTGTCACTCGAAAATCTAGAGAATATAGGTGGTTCTGTAAGGTGTTATTCTTGTTAGTTAATTAACTCAAAGTAGTCGTTTGAATCAAAATTTTTATAGGAGAAAGTTTTTTGATTTGGTCACTGGCAAACTTCTTTTGATATCCAAGGGGTAGATCATTTGAATATCGCAGACATATAAACCACTGAAGCGGTTTTTAAGATGTTCTTCTAACAGCCGTATTACATCACCCTTAGCTCCAGTATTTACGACTGTTTCGTCACATGCAATAGCTGGATTTGATACTTTCTGATATACCAGAGAGCGGATACCCATATCCGAAATATTTGGACCCTGGCCCATGCACAAGTGTTATGTGTTCTTCCACGATCGATTGACCATAAAACTTGGTACTGTTTTTTACTTGAGCTAAAGTTTTGTCTTTGCGTCGGTAACTTTCTTCTTTTACCGTTGTTCTCTCTGATTATATTTGTTTTTGTTTTCCCTACCAATCGAGCTTATTACCATTTTTCTGGGACCTGTTTGATTTAATAGAAATTCGCGCTTATCCAGAGGCACTTTTTAAAATTTACTACAAAGACAATTAATCAGAGTGTCACATTTGCATGCTGCAAGATCGACACGTGTAGTTTTAGTTTTGTTCTTAAAGCATTGAATTTTATTTTTCTAAAATTCACTGTTTTGTCTGTTCTTAAATGGTTTCATAAGTTTCATATATTTGTCATGATAGGCTTTTAAAAGCTAATTCTTGTATGTTAAATTATTGGAATTAAAGCCTTTGTCCATATTTCCTCCAATTTAATTGCAACCTGTTCGGCAATACCAGAAAATTCTGGCTCTTTCTTACTGAGTTTTTTATCCTCTTGCAACCAAAAAACTTCATCGCTTGTTTGTATTTCGGTAAAACATTTTCAGGTATATTTGGTGGTTGCCCAAAAATGGGGCGGTCCACAGTACATCTTGATTTTATTCCCATGGTCCTGGTTTATCTATTTTAAAAATATTTAATTTACAAACAACAATAATAACAAAGTAAGGCAGGGCACCAAACATAAGTGAAAATTACACGCACGGATTCACGAAGCGTGACATTTCAAAGTGGGTGGGGAGACTAAGAAACAAATAAAACTTTAAATATCGTTTAAATTTGTAATTGAAAATATAAGTTTTCTTTAATTGATCTTAGATCGAGTTAGCACATATTTTATTCCAAATATTCCAAATATTATTACAAAAATCAGATATATAATAAAAGTCAAGGTCGTTGGGGGAGGGGGTAGGGGGGGGCAGAAAATTCGCTTAGAAAAAAAATTAAAAATACTAATATGCTGAAAAATAACACTAGCACAACTTTTTCACGCTATTAGATATAACATTTCCAACTTTTATTTTTTGAACACCTATTGAACACCCTTTCAAATGAGATACTACGCGACCTCAATTCCCATTTAAAAAAATCATCGATTACGTCATCACGCCCAGATGGATGTCGTCACTAGTATGAAATATAATATAAAAAAATTGCAAATTAAAAATAAAAATCGACCTGTATCAGCATTTTCTTAAAATTTCATAACTACTGCCAAATATCGAGGTGGACTCTTTTGTTTGGCCCACCCTGTATAATATAAAATAATATAAAAATTAAAAATAATTCAGAGTAGGATCTAAAAAATACAATGAACATTATTATATCACGCACACAGTTTGGATTCCGTGAAAATTTGGGTAGATATTAAACCTTATTTCTAATTCAGATTTTATTTCAAAGATACAGAGATGGTAAATGTGATGATACATATAATTATTATCCTAAGGAGTTTGATAGAATAAGTCATGTCGATAGTGAACGAATTTGATATAGATGATACATACCTTAGAATTATTAAAAACATATATGTACTACAATCTACAATCCAACTGCTTTTCGCTGTGTGCAAATACTTAGAGGGGATAAGAGAAACGATCGTGCGCGACTAGCGGAGAAATCGTGCAACTTTCTTAGTCAATTGAAAATTGAAATTGTTAAATAGGGCTTTTCATTCACAGTCATTTGTTTCGAGCTTCTGTCATGTGTCACATAATATTAATATATCTACGCCATACGTTATTGGTATATAACAATGATACAAACCAAAGACGTATGACGTAGATATATTAATATTATGTGACACATGATATTTTTTCTATTCTCATACTATAATATATCAATTATGATTTTACTACCTGTATCATATTAAACTTCATTATGATACAGATTTTCATCACGATACAGATTTTTAACCAATAGAATCGCGATATGGCATTCGTGATGAAGGTGGCACACGCGCAGTGGCCAATGGCGCGTCAAATACAAACGCTTTGACAGTTCTCAATATGTAAACAAACTGACAAACTACTGAATTTATTTGCGTTACAAAATTAATATATTTGAATATATTCTTTGTTGTGAATGATCATAGAAAAAATCGTGTATACAACTTGCATTTAGTTATTATTATGAAGCTCGTACTCGCTTCATAATGCCCATCATTAAATGCTCGCTACATAATATACGATTATTTTATTTTTAAAATTTTATTTACTACATACAATCATATACAATGTTTACCTTTTAATAACATAACCTCAATCTTCTTTTTCTTATTATTCTTTTTTTGGGCTATGGCCTTCACAATTATGTAGCAACCAGGACTAATATAATTGGCCAATATAATTAAAAGTACTACAAATGTTGCTGAGCTATGAAACTAGGTGTCCCAATAATAAAAATAGAAAACAAGCGAAGAAATAGGTAATATAGCGCAGTAAATGACAGTTTTGGATTGTAATTTTCAGGGTCAACTCGGAATTGCATGGAAATTTGGATTTAGGTTCTACTTACCCTCCACTTCAAAGTTGAACTTGTGCCGTTGGTTGCTTTTATTTAGGGGGTGACAATCACCCATTCTCGAGGGTGAAACTTATTTTATTAAATAAGTTTTTAAAATAAGTTCGGAAATGGATAAATTGACTAATTGTAAACAACTTTCGTTCTATAGATATTTTTAAGTAAGTTAATACTTTTTGAGTTATTTGCGACTGAAAATGTTTAATTTTCGACAAAACACACGTTTTCATGCGGTTTTCGCAAATAACTCAAAAAGTAAATATTCTATCAAAAAATATTGTTACCAAAAATGTAGATTAGATAAAAAAAATAAAAAAAATGGTGTATTATAGTACATTCTTTCACGGTTTTTGCTGTAAATTTTAAAGAACCACTTGGATTGATATGAAATTTGGCATACGCATAGCTAACATGTCAACGAAAAAAAGTGATATGGTGCCGATGTGTGCTTTTGTCCTGGGGGTGAGTTTCACCTTCACTCCAACTCGGGGGTGAAAAAATATATGTCCAAGATAAGTCCCGAAATGGATAAACTGGCCAATTTTAAGCAACTTTTGTTCTATAGAGTTTTTTCACCAAATCAATACTTTTCGAGTTATTTGCAAGTGAATATGTTCATTTTTCAACAAAATAACCACGTTAACAAATAACTCAAAACGTATGCATTTTGTCGAAAAAAATATTCTTAACAAAACTATAGCCTATAAAAAAAGTGAAAAAAACGGTGTATATATTAGGTCTCTTTACCACGGAAAAGCAGAGTTATAGCTAATGAAAAATAGGTTCATATTCGAAAAATTCCAAACAGAATAATTCAATGTGAAATATCCATATAATGAAGCATTCTTGGGGAAAACACATTACAACTTTTTCAAAGTGTTTAAAAAAAGCTTTATTTTTGTTTTTACAAAAAATATTTCTAGCATCAAATGTAAGCAAGTTACGCTCAAAATAAAGTTGGTCCCTTTTGTTTTGGCAAAAAAAAAATCAGGAAGATCACCCCCAAATTAGCAAATAAATGAAATTAATCGTTACCGCTTCACCAGTTACTTTGCTTATGTTGTGTTTATATGATCTGTAAGTTTCATCGATTCAAAGTGCTTATTTTTGAAAAAAATTGGTTTTAAAGTAAAATGTTTAAAAATTTTAATTTCAAATGTTTTTTTTCAAAATATCTTAAAAATTGTTAGAGATACCAAAAATCTTATACAATAAAAAAAGTCGGCTTTACTTCTGAATATTTTGTATTTTTTTGTTTTTCTGTAAGACAAAAGTTGGTTAAGATTCGGTGTTTCTAAATTTGCATACACTCGTGATAAGTGACTCAAGCCATTTTAACTACAGCTCTTTCAAAAATAAGGACTTTGAACCGATGAAACTTACAGATCGTATGATCAATACATAAAGTGCTTATTTTTGAAAAAAATTGGTTTTAAAGTAAAATGTTTAAAAATTTTAATTTCAAATGTTTTTTTTTCAAAATATCTTAAAAATTGTTAGAGATACCAAAAATCTTATACAATAAAAAAAGTCGGCTTTACTTCTGAATATTTTGTATTTTTTTGTTTTTCTGTAAGACAAAAGTTGGTTAAGATTCGGTGTTTCTAAATTTGCATACACTCGTGATAAGTGACTCAAGCCATTTTAACTACAGCTCTTTCAACAATAAGGACTTTGAACCGATGAAACTTACAGATCGTATGATCAATACATAAAGTGCTTATTTTTGAAAAAAATTGGTTTTATAGTAAAATGTTTAAAAATTTTAATTTCAAATGTTTTTTTTCAAAATATCTTAAAAATTGTTAGAGATACCAAAAATCTTATACAATAAAAAAAGTCGGCTTTACTTCTGAATATTTTGTATTTTTTTGTTTTTCTGTAAGACAAAAGTTGGTTAAGATTCGGTGTTTCTAAATTTGCATACACTCGTGATAAGTGACTCAAGCCATTTTAACTACAGCTCTTTCAAAAATAAGGACTTTGAACCGATGAAACTTACAGATCGTATGATCAGTACATAAGCGAGTGAAAAACTTGTGAAGTGGTAACAATTAAGTTCATTTGAAATGCTACTTAAGGGGTGATTTTCCCGATTTCTTACCAAAAAATAGGGACCAACTTTATTTTGAACGTAACTTGTTTACTTTTGATGCTAAAAAACTTTTTTATAAAACAAAAATAAGCATTTTTTAAACACTTTAAAAAATGAGTTTTCAAAAGTGTTTTCTCCAAAAAAGTGCTTCGTTTTTTGGTTATGGCACGTTAAAATATTCGATTTGGAATTTCACGAATATGAACCTATTTTTCATTAGCTATAGCTCTGCTTCTACTAGGTATAGTGACCTAATATACACCATATTTTTCACTTTTTTACGTGCTATATTTTTGATAGGAATTTTTTTTCGACCAAATAATTACTTTTTGAGTTATTTGCGAAAACCGTCTGAAAACGTGGTTATTTTGTAGAAAAATTAACCTATTCACTCGCAAATAACTCGAAATTAACTTGGTGAAAAAATTTTATAGAACAAAAGTTGCTTAGAATTAGTCATTTTATCCATTTTCGGACTTATTTAGAACATATATTTTTCACCCCCAAAAGGGGGCGAAACTCACCCCTAGGGCAAAAGCACACATCGGCACAAATCACTTTTTTTCTTTGACTTGTTAGCTATGTGTTTGCCAAATTTCATGTCAATCCAATCGGT
This sequence comes from Diabrotica virgifera virgifera, assembly GCF_917563875.1. Lineage (NCBI taxonomy): Eukaryota > Metazoa > Arthropoda > Insecta > Coleoptera > Chrysomelidae > Diabrotica > Diabrotica virgifera. The sequence goes on along the minus strand of NC_065445.1, from coordinate 200,363,639 downwards.
TCTTTAAAATTTAGAGGTTTTGCAATATTTTACCTTTAAAGAACGTACTATTAGTGAAGTCTATAAATCCAGTAAAAGGAAACCGACAAGCGATGGAGCGTGTGCGTTGTGTGCGCCGAAAATTCTTGCATCTGATTTATGCGACAAACACGTCAACATGAGCACAATTTACCTCGAGCACCTAAATATTTGCGACGAACAGCTGGTTCGTCACAAATTTTTATCACTGAGGACGCGACTTAAACGAAACAATGGGTTTAGTCGAACATAAATTTCAAATAATCTATTCCCCGATATGTCTTGCCAAAGACTCGATTTGTTAATTCACATAAACGTAAACAATGTTTCCTACGTACATTATCAGTAGTAATTGCACAAGAGCTCTAAAATTCTATATTAATTTTAGAGATAGGGTGCAATTTGTTGCGATTATTTCATGAATAAAACTGTTCAAAACCAACATTTTATTGTAATTTATGTAAGTACAAATTAGTACAATTAAACACACAGCTGTTATAAATATGTATTTGACGGTTGAAAGTCATCACTTTTATAATTTTTAAAACATTTGTCACTAATGTCACAAAAATTATCGATTTAATTCAGATTTCTGTAGCTTTCTATTGGTCAGAATCTCCTATGAATGAAATAATCAGTAGTAATTGCATAAGAGCTCTGAAATTATTGAATTTTTCCAGAGTGACACTTTGACAGTTTTAATTTCACGAGCCGAAGGCGAGTGAAATTATGTCAAAGTGTCACGAGAGCAAAAATTCTATATTAATTTCAGATTATTTCATGAATAAAACTGTTCAAAACCAAAATTTTATTGTAATTTATTTATGTAAGTACCATTAAACACACAGTTTTTATAAATATTTGACGATTGAAAGTCATCACTTTTATAATTTTTAAAACATTATTTGTCATATAATGTCACTGAATGTATTTTTTCGTAGCAACGAAGGGCATCTGACGTAATATACTTAACGACGGGAGATTATCAAAAATTATCGATTTAATTCAGATTTCTGTAGGTTTTTATTGGTCAGAATCTCCTATGAATGAAATAATCTATAAAATAAACTGAAATTAGTAAAATACGACAAATAGGTAGGTATGTTTCTTAAATGTTTTGAAGTTAAATGGTCAATGGGAGGCGATACGACACTGCCTTAAACATTCTGTTTTGTTTCGATGTCTTAACGCGAACATGTAATGCTTCAGTAAAGCCGTATTGGGTTTTAAAGTTTTTTGTGATTGCGTTATTTGTATATGTGGGTGCTTTTACCAGCAATACAATAATGTTGCTATACTCGATAATAAATTTTTCGTACTTCCGGGCCTAAAGTGACAACTTCACTCCCTTGTGACAGGTACTAAAGTGTCACATTTAATCCCTCCGGGATTAAATATTGACGAAACTCCCGGAACGATTAAATCACAAACAAACGAATTTAAGGGATATTTTATTGAAAAATATAATTAATTAGAATGGTAATTAACGTTAATATTCAAATTAATATTGTGACAGTTCGTCATATTGACCAGTCTTTCAGCGCATTTTCAGTAGGTTGTCTCACATTTTTTAAGCGGCACCACTTTTTAAAAGCATCGTACTGCTGCTCGTATAGTTTTCTAGATTTCGGTGGTAACAATTCTTCACCTACTTCGGCTGCTCTTTTATCAATATCAGATACACCTTCTTCACTCATGATACCAATAATTATCAATAACAATGTTTCTTTACAATGACACTAGTAATGACAATGTTTCTAAATTATAACTGTCACAACGCAATGTTACTATGGCAACTTATTTTAAAGACAGTTTATTAAATGAGTTGAAGAGAGAAAAAACTGATTGAAATTATTGAAATAATTAATAAAATCATACCGGAAGTACGAAAAGTATCGTATATACCTTGCGACTGAAGTACATTTAATCCTTCAGGTAAATTATGGCCCTCCCTGCGGTCGGGCCATAAACTTTACCTTCAGGATTAAATGTACTACTTCAGTCCCGCGGTATATAATGTACTATTTAACACGTGCAATAAAGGCATAAGGCATTTGTGTATTGGACAAATTATAGTATTTAGATTAATTCTAATGTATGATACCAATATTCACTGTACATAAGATAGTAATAGTCTACAGTCCAGGAACCTAAGGAGTCAAAGGAAAAATAGCAAGCAAGAATTATGTTCAATTTTACTTCTGATGTACTTCTGTAATGAAAAATTATTCAATAAAAAGAATTGTACATTTTTAAGAAGGAACCAGAAGTTTATTAGAAAATGAACAATAAACAGAAAAAAAAATTGGACCATATAATTCGTAAATTAAAAATTTTGTTAAATACCTATGACTATATTTTTGAGCAGAAGACTGTTATGAAATGACTATATATGTTACAGTTCAAGTTGATTATTAGTTAACTATTCCTAGTTCGAGTTAACTCCAACTAAAACGAGTAGTAATAGTTGATTTGAAAAATTTAATTCAATTTTTACTAGTTGAAGTAGACTCTTCCTAACCCTTGTTAGTAAAAATAGATCGCGGGAAAAATAGAATCAACTCTTACTAGTTTCAGTTGACTATTCCTGGATCGATTCAGTAAATGTAGATTATACGAGTATAATCTCACGTATTTTTTTGATGAGTGTGCGTCTCTTTGTTTTGACCGTTTCAACTACTTATCACGATTTGAACATATTATTATCCGGTAGTGTACCCCTGGAGATCGCTGGGAAAATTTACACTCAAAATAACAAAATTCAGTTTGGCAATACTGTGTGAATGTTGATAGTAACATATCCCTTTTAAGATACACAGAACTGTAATTTAGTCTAGACAAATTAATATATTTTTTTGCCAAAAAAATGGGATTTTTCAACCAAATAATGTTTCAAATATGATGTGCAAAATAATTTTTAATTGAGTTCTGTTAATGAGCTTGCTTTTGTCTTAATTATTTTAACTGTCCTAATATCCGTCGACTAATTCTGAATGATTAAAGGGTTGTTAAAACATTTTTTCTGTAGCGGCTTCTGGAATGTCTTAAAAATATCGAATTTTATTGATAAAATGCACATATCCCACCGATCTTCGCTTCGATCATAACATTTAATTTCTAGAATCGGTTGTTTGTGAGAATCAACTCTTATTAAATTAATGGCATTGGGAAGAGTATACTTTTTCTAGTTGGAGTCTACTTTTACTAGTAAATGTTGAATTAAAATCTTCATTTTATATTTATAATCAACTTTTACTGAAACCAGCCGTTTGAGTTGACTCGAACTGGGAAAAGTCAACTCCAACTGGATAATCAACCTGAACTGTATATATACATACATCAAATAGGTACTAAAAAAATCCGAAAACCGTCTAACACAGCTATATCAAATGGCGAACCGATTTAGATACAGTTATTGATATTGAACCATAATAAAATCAGCATTTGACTATGAAAGCCAATATAATGAAGCGGCAGCCAAATAGAAATTAAAAAAAATAAAAGGCATAGGTTAGGTTTGTAGGCCTGGATCTCGCGTACCAAAAAAAAGTGAATTAGTAGCAAGCTGAAAGTTTGTTTAGCTTAACGGTGTCTAATCGGACAAACTTTGATGTACAGGGAACAAGGTTTTAATTGTGGAACAGGCTACAGGTTTCGAACGTCAGATTACGAAAACGTCTTATGTATTTTGTCGAACAGAACTTCCAATTGATTTGTTTCCCTTTTATTAAACTCTCATGCAAAAATCAGACTGCAATTTACCACCAATAAAATGCTCAACATATTTGTGGGACAAACATTTTTTCATATATTATAATATAACGTTTGCTGTTGAATAAACTTAAAAACAACCTGCTAGTTTTCACAATCATAAACTTGTCACGATAACACGTTCCACAATTAAAACTTCCCCTGGTCCAGTGTTCCCATACATCAAAGTTTGTCCGACTAGACACCATTGAGCTATTAACAAATTTTCAGCTTACTATTAATAAACTTTTTTTGGTACGTGGGCTCCAGGCCTATTAGACTCAATATAAGTTGGCGCTTAAATACCCTTCCACTCGACCTAACAGGTCTATTGCGACTAATCCTTAGGTTAAAACTATCCTTTCAGTCGAACCTTTTTAATTAAGTATTCATCTCACAATAATCATATTCTCTTCTAACTGTCCAACATTCAGTCCCTAAAGCGCGTGATACACACGCAATCTTTAAGTACGCGGGTTTAAAGATCGCGGACTTACTCGGCTCGCCGTCGGTGATACACGGCAGACTTAAAGTACGCGGTTTTAAAGATCGCGGTCGCCGTCGGTAGCAAAAAATTTAGAAACTGTCCTTGTGGTTAAATTTTTTATTTTCTGTATACCTAATTTTGCTGAAGTTTTGTGTTTTTTAGTAGAGTTTGATTAATTTTTGATCAGGTTTTGTTAAATAGAAGAATAATTTGATTTTTTATAAGTGTGGTAAGCTGTCAAAATCATGATGTGAAGTATAGCATTTGTTTTTGATCTATTTTAATTAATACAAGGTAGGCATAAACAAACAAAATATCATAGATAAGATGGTAATATTTTCATCAGAAGGATAAAACAGCCTATAAATAATTAGGTTTACTTAAAAACAAATAATCAAAATAATTTAGTATAGCTTAAAATAGTGTTTTACGGTTTTCTCAAAACTTATAAAATGTAACTTGTCTCCTTTCAACAATAAACGATTGAATTATTTCTAGGCAATTTGCTTAATTAGTGAAAATATAAGTGTAACTTTAAACGCAATAACATGATGGCTCGAGGCTCGGGGCTCGTGGCAGTGATACACGTACGGGTTACGAGTAAGATTTCAAACTTGTTGGATCGACGGCATACTTACTCGGCGGACTTAAAGTACGCGTACTTGCGATGATACACGCGCGAAAAAGGCCGCGAGCCATAAGTTCGCGTACTTACTCGCGTGTGTATCACCCCTTTTACATCATAGTTGGTCCCAAGTCTTCATCAATTGGTACTTCATCAATCCAACGGATTGGAACTTAAAACTATTATTTTTCACTATTATTTCAATATTCAGAGCCATCATTTTAATTTTAGTAATTCAATTTTTAACTGAACATACCAAATACTCTGTTCTTGTTTTTCTCCTCAAGAGTTTCTCTCCACTGTTACAGTTTTTGTTCTAAATCGTTTTTAGTATTTACTGCTAACACTAACTGTCTCATCATCATACATCGAGATAATATCTCGAGAAACTCTATCTAAATACATAATATGAGTGTTTCTTTATGTCTGTATTCTTCCTATATTTTCATAGTGTGACTTAGTTGTTTTATGGCCTTGTAGTTTGCACATTGTTGTGTATCTTCCTTGTTTTTGTAAACAGGTACTAATATACTGCTTCTACATTCATCTGGCCTTTCTACCACTTCCATAATTCTATAAAATAAACCTTTTAGCCAAGTTTTTCCTATCTCTTCTAAAGCTCTCCACACTTCCTCCTTAATATCATTTGGTCCAACCACTTTCTTGTTTATTTTAGTGACCATTTCTGTTACTATCTCCGTTAATGCAACTGGTTTTCTGTCCAATTCTCCATTGAATAAGCTATCAAAATAATTTTTCATCTCTTTTTGACATCCTTTTCGTGAACTAAGTAGTATTTTATTATTTTCATCTCGGATACGTGTAATCTGATTAAAATCATGTGCTTTCTTTGTTCTCTGTTCGACTGTTCTATTATAGGTATCTTTATTTTACCTTCCTTGATATTAAGTTAATCGTATAAATATTTATACGCTTCTGTTTTAGCATTTGCTACTGCTACTTGCGCTTCCTTTTTATCGATCTCATAGTTATGAAAATATGTGTCCGACCTACTGTTTTACCATCACCAGATCTTTTTATGCTTAAACTTCTTTCCTGAGATTTTTCCAAGTAATTTAATAGCAGTAACTCTAATAACACTGTTCATATTCCTCCAACTTTGATGAGGACTTCCTTTCATATTACAACACACTTTTCTACTATTTTTGATCTGAATAGATCTTTTTTGTCATCTTTTAACATCCACCACTTGATTTTTTGTGATCTCCAACTTCTTGAAAATTTCAAGATCTTGTCTTGATCTTCTCTTGATTTCAAGACAAGATCAAGACAAGAAGTAATTTTAGATTTCAAGACAAGACAAGAAATTTTATGTCAATACCAAGATTTCTTGTCAAGAAAACAAGAAATCTTGAAATATCTTGACTACCTAATAATAAAAACTAGATTTTATTTTAAATGACAAATTTAGCCCATTTTTAAATCGGAATTGATAAGCCATGAATTAAGACAGATAACACTTCTCATGGAGTCAACGCCTAGCTGATTTCTTGGCTTTGTGGCTTTGTTATTGTTAAAGTTGCTCTTGAAAATAGCCTTTCAGCAGGTACAGATGTTGCTGGTGTTCCGAGAAAATCCTTGGCCATTTTCGATAATGACGGGTAGATATTTTCGTGTCTTCTCCACCAATCAAGTATGTATATTCTCAGAATCTTCTGACCTAGGCTCATTTAAGTATTTTTCAATTTCATACTTCCAAGATTGTAAGTTATCATTATCAGCTTTCTTAAATAGGTAAGTAATATCTAAATCAAATTCGTTATCTTCTTTTTCAAATTAAGATACTGGCTCTGGTATTGGATTCTATAGATCATTCTGGGATTTATTAAAGTAGTTAGCTTTAAATATTTGTTCAAATTTTTGTACTGCCTCTGATTATAGAAGCTTTTCCCAAGATGAAAAGGAAAATGCCTCTACTTTATCATGGCGAGTCTTCAAAATAACAACAATATAGTATATCCAATTAGTTTTGTTATAGTGTTTCAGTATTTTGTCTCTAGCAGCTTGAATGCAGTAAATTAATTACTCATCGGTAGCGTCTCTATCAATTTTAATATTAAGTTCATGAGCCCATATTTCCAGTTTGTCCAAAAGTAAATTTACTCCAATTACCACCAATTAGAGTGTGCAATATTTTTCCGCTTCGAGAATTGAAGAAAGTGTTTTAAACCTTCTCAGATACTGACAAAATTTATTGATCAGAACTATTCTTTATCTAACATTTTCCAATTATTTAGATTTTGGTTGTCGTCACAAAATATAGTTTTAAGAATTTTTTACACTTAAGCCCCATGTTAGCATCTCGAAAGTTGAATGCCATCTTGTAGGCACATCTAGTTCTGGCATAGTCATCTTACAATTTATGGCCTCGCAAGCACTGTTAAGTTGAAGTTGCATTTACCCTGAGTTTTTGATTTTTCTTACAAGGTATTTAATTTTACTTACAGGAGAGTTAAAATCTAAAGTAGTAGCATTTATAGCATTTTCTACTTCAATCTCATCCTCCAAATAATCAAAATCCTTTTCGATGTCTAAACTGTTTCGATTTGGCTCAGCAATTTTTATGAAATCCTGAACAGCTAAGCTTAGAATATGTTCGAAACATACAAAATGCTTATTGTAAGCATGCAAATACACATCAATTTTGGGTTGGTCAGGAAACAAATGCAGATCAGGGACTCCCCCCAGTGGCAGTGGAGGCCGTGTTAGCACGCAACGCAATAAAAAGGTCGCCGTGGAATCATCCGACCGGGTAATCAAGAAATTTCAAGATCTTGAAATTTCTTGAGCCAAGACAAGATATAAGATGTCAAGAAAACGTCACGACAAGATTTTTTTAAATTTCTTGATTTTTTCTCAAGACAAGACAAGAAGTTGTTGTCAAGATAAGAATTGTTGTCTTGTCGAACTTACAGTCACCTATATTTTTTTTCTTATCCTGTAATAATCTATTTAGGTTTGATTTTGTCCACTTTTGTACGTAATAAGTTTACTTTCTCTCTTTTTTCGAAGAAGCTGACTTGGATTGACCCACATGTGCATTAAAACCATCTTCAGTTCTGACTCTCTTCTCTGACGGAATATTAGGTAGGTTCTCAATATGTCTCCTAATTGATCATAGAAAACTTTTCTTTCATTCTTACCTAGATCGATTCGAGGAGCGTTTATACACACAACATTCAATACCTAAGCCTTTTGTCCTTGCCACCTAGTCCCTTAAATGCCAAGCAATCTGTAATTTCCTTTTAAGCGCATCTACCAACTCCGTACTTTTACATGTAAGACTTCCAAGATCCAATATTTATGATTCAGATTTACCCATACGGCTCACACTCCCTCTAAGGGGAAAAATTTACTCATCACAGATACCTACGGTATCAAAAGGATTGAGCTCTGGTGGGACTCTTTCCGTGTTATCGAGCCCTAGGTGACTTGGTATGCAGGTGTATCTCCCAAAAATTTTCGGACACATCTGACCGTTGCGAGTAGTACAGCTTTCTGCATGGTCTTGTAAAGATGTTCATTTAGACCCAAGTTTTTATGCTTTCGAGGAGGTTCTTCGGAACGACTCCAGTGGTAGACATAATAATAGGTATCGTCTGGGTACTTTGCATTCTCCATTGTCTTCGTATTTGAATTTCCAGATCTCTGTACTTGGCGATCTTTTCAGTAAATTTACTACGTAGATTATTGTTGTTAGGTATCGCCACATCAATTAGTGTTGTTTGTATTGTTAATTTATTAACTAATACAAGATCTGGTCTATTATGTGCCACTGTTTGGTCTGTGAGCACAGTGCGGTCCCAGTATAGCTTGTAGTTGCCATCCTCAAGCATACTCTCAGGAACGTATTTATAATATGGAAGATGGTTGGAGAAGTCCCAGCTTGATAGCTATCTCTTGATGAAAAATTTTTCCCACTGCGTTATGCCGTTCCTTGTATTCAGTTGCAGCAAATGCCTGGCAGCCCCCTGTAAAATGTTGGATAGTTTCTTGGGTTTGATATCCATATCGGCATTTGTCGTTTTGGACCTGAGGGTCTTTGATGATATATTTCAGGTAATTTTTGGTTGGTATAACCTGATCCTGAATGGCCAGTAATGAACCCTCCGTTTCAGGGAACACCTTTCCTGATGTCAACCAATAGTTCGACGCTGTATTGTCGACATAGTCTTGGCTGACCTCATTGGGATGTCTTCCGTGCAGAGGTTTACCCATCCAGGTGCGCATTTTTTCGTCTTTAGTGAGGTGGTTTTTGCGCATTTCTGGTTCCCTCAGTTTGATCGGTGTTGTGTCATCTACTGCGCAAATAGCGCGATGTAGAGTAGATGTCTCAGCTTTCTTCTGAAAATAAGTTCTTAAATTAGCAATTTGTTTATCTAATTGCTCACATATATCCATAAGTCCTCTTTCTCCTAGATTCCGTGGTAATGTTGTTCTTTCTACTGCACTTTTAGGATGGTGTTTTTGTGCCTTTGTGAGATGTGTTCTTACTTTTCGCTGAAGATTCTCTATGTCCGTTTTTGTCCACTTAACAATGCCAAGCGAATAGCTAAGCGCGGAACATGCGTAGGTGTTTAGTGCATTAAACAAATTTCTACTGTTAAGGTGTGAACGAAGCAGCTGTTTTACCCTTCGTATAAACTCTGCAGTTATCTCAGTTTTCATTTGCTTATGGTCAATTTTCCGCGCTTGCTTTACTCTAAGATATTTATACATATCGTTTTCACCCATGGCCTCGATGTTCCGGCCATTTTGCATATCGAATCCTCCGGGCTGTACTTTTCCTCTGACTATATTTAAAACACGGCATTTGTCTAGTCCGAAGTGCATACTAATGTCATTTGAAAAGGATTCTACAGTTCTTAGCATCTAATCTAGTTGGTTTCGAGTGGAAGCCATTAATTTCAAATCATCCATATACAACAGATGATTAAGCTTCGCCACCACATTGTTATTATTTTTGATGGTAAAACCTGCGTCAGTGGAGTTCAATAGTTGAGAAAGTGGGTTCATAGCTAGACAGAACCATAGTGGACTTTTGGAGCAGTCGATGCGTGTGTGGCCGATTGCGATATTTTCAGTTTCGATGTTATTTTCACCAGGTATTTGACGGTGAATTCTAGTCTTCCACTCTGTCATTATATGCTGTAAAAAGGTCACTATATTATCATCGACTTTATATATTCTCAATATATCTATAAGCCATTCATGCGGCACTGAATCAAAGGCCTCCTTGTAATCAATGAAGGCAGTAAATAGGTTCCTCTTTTTGGCATATGCTTGATTAGAAATGACTGAGTCGATGATAAGTTGTTCTTTGCACCCCATGGAACCCTTAGCGCATCCTTTCTGTTGAGGCTCTATGATATTGTTCAGTGCACAGTGTTGGTAGATACGCCGGGCTACACAGGATGTGACCAATTTATACAAAGTTGGAAGACAAGTAATTGGGCGGTATTTGGCTGGATCTTGGGTGTTATTTTGTTCCTTCGGTATTAAATAAGTAGTTCCTTGAGTTATAAATAACGGTGTTTCCTGCGGATTAGAAATAACATTATTAATTAGTGTTGATAAGCAATCATGAACACTCCAAAACTTCTTAAGCCAGAAGTTTTGAACTCCGTCTGGTCCACGAGATTTCCAGTTATGAGGTTCTTTGATGATATTTGAGACTCCTTCAGTGGTGAAGGGTTCGTAGAGAGTAGTAGTGTAGTGTTGGCAGTTCTGTGTCGTATCTTCTGTCCATCCCGCATTGTTGTTAAGAGCAGCTGGTGTGGAAAGTTGATTTCCCCAAAACTCATGAATTTCTTCTTGGCGTGGTATTTCTTATCGAGATTTTCTACGATGGAATTGAGTTTTCGATAGAAGGCCTTCTCAGCAGTCTCAAAAAGGGCATTGTCGGATTTTCGGTTGTTACTTACTTTGTACCTTCTTAGTCGTCCTGAATAAACGGAGAGTTTTTGTTTTAATGTATCTAGGCACTGTTGGGCTGTGTTGTTTTCTGGATCATATCTTGAGTGTCTTGCAGTACTCAGTATTATTTCTTCAGCTCTCCTGATGACTTTTCTACTTCTTACACCTCGTATATATTCTGTGACTTGACCAATATCCCTACGCAGTAATTCAATCTTTCCGAGCAGTCTTTTTTCCCAGGGTGCAATTCTGTAACCACTCCTTCCGTTGTTAGTACCCCGTCGTGTTCTGATCTTAATGCCCATTACATTAGCAATTGCTGTTGCTGCACAGTAGATTAGCATGTGCAAATATTCTAATGTGTGGGCTTCTACGACATAAGTGGGTAGGACTTCAGTGTTCACAATTTGTAACAGTGCCCCTAGTTTCTTGCAAGAGTTTATTCGTGGTAGCGGTGGTCTGCTAAGTGCGTTTGTCCCATTAAACTCCTGTACCACACGTGCCATTTCGCTTACTAGGTTATCATGTAACTCGTTGTTTTCCTGTTCTGTATTATCAGGTTGGGTTTCTTGTATGGCAAGCTCAGGAATCTCCTCATGAGCTTCAATAGGGACTTGATCTTCATCGTTATGAATCTCCCGTTCGACTTCGCTTCTGATGGTATTGCGTCTAGTCACTGGGGTAACGTTGTTTCTTATTATTACCCGGTATTGTTCTGATACTCGTTGCTCCGATATCTGGGTACGTCCTGCAAAATTCGGCGTACAGCTGTTGTCGGTAGCCGATTGTTTCTTGACCGAGGTTTGTCACCTTGTAGAAGAAGCGCAAAATGTTTTCATTAATGGACACAGTCCATTTCATGCGCTGCCTCGGTCGCCGGCTTGAGTGAGCGCCGGCTGATGTTCCAGCGCAGCACCTTCGGCGGGTGGTGCTCTTGTTGTTGTTTGGCTCGCTTGTGGTTATGGTTGGGCTGTAGCTGATTGTATGACAGGGGCCCGCCTCCTCAACACCCTGCCACCGACGTCCCTCATGCTGTCACGTCCAGCGCCGGCTCCAGACGTGCCCTGGCGATCCCCAGGCAGCGATGATAAACATAAATTATTAATCTCCATTCTCATGGGTGTGCATTTTATACCTACTGCCAGGTGTCAGTTTTTGTTCCACGGCAAGTATCCCTGCTACTCTCTGGGTATTGGCGCTACGAACACCCAGAAAGCATCCCCAATTCGCAGGGGGCCGCGCCTGATAGAAGAACTGACAAAAAACTCCCACATGATTATAATTATTATGATTATGATTATAATGTTTATGATTAGGATAGGAGAAGCCATTATTGTCAAAATTCTCGAAGATAATAATGAAGTCAAAATAAATACTCAGTCTGACTAATTCTTCTTCAAGTGCCATCTCCGCGATATATGTCGGCAATCATCATAGCTATTCGGGCTTTGGAGACAGCTGCTCTGAAAAGTTCATATGATGTACATCCGTACCATTTTCTCAGGTTGCGCAGCCACGATATTTTGCGTCTCTCTATGCTTCTTTTTCCTTGAATCTTTCCCTGCAAAATGAGTTGGAGCAAGTTGCATCTCTCACCACGTGTAATATGTCCGAGATATTCCAATTTTCTGGTTTTGATTGTATTTAAGACTTCCATTTCTTTATTGATCTTTCTCAGAACCTCTTTGTTTGTAACGTGTTCTGTCCATGATATTTTCAGAATTCTTCTATACACCCACAACTCAAATGATTCCAGTTTTTTCATTGATGCCGCATTCAAGGTTCTAAAACAAAATCGAGAAAACGTAGGACCTAGCCAACCTTACTCTTACTTACTCTTACTCTGACTAATTGGTTCCTACCAAAACCAACAAATGAAAGAAAAAGGGGAAAACAGCTATAGCTTTTCCAGTGCCGGATTTATGGTACTTGCGGCCCTAGGCCAAATTACCCCGAGCGGGCCCCGATAACTTCACGAGTATGTAATTAAAGCATAAAGCACATAATATTAATACATAACTTTTATTTTAATTTTACTTTTTAAAATTGGTACAACATTGGTGCTACAAAAAGTACATTGGTAAATCACATTGAACATTTTGACAGGCGACATTTTGCGCCTCTACCCTTAATTGTTAAAATTAAATAGCATTTGTTTCATCCAGGGGAAAAGTAGATACAGGTGACAGCAAAAGACTAAAAAAAGCCTAGTTGAAAAGACATTATAAGTAAAAGAACAAGCAAAATAATATAAACTGTATAACAGTAATAGGCTACGGTACTGAAAAATAAAAATATTAAGAATACCACAAATAAACTTTTAGATCGTTAAATTGTCTCATTATTCTCTTATACTGAAAAACGTCAATGTCATGTTCTTAATTTGGATCAAGTTGGATTAGTGATTAACATTGACACTCACTCCACTCCATACTCATAATAAATCTCATATCTAAACTCTAAACACAGCTTTTCTAGCTTTTTTTGCTGCAAAATCTTTAATCAAATCGTTAAAGGGATGGGTACGTAGTTTCGGCTCTAGTGCTATTTAAATGCGATTAATTTTTTTCAAATCCTGAGAAAACGAATATTTGAAAAATCTAAACGCAGAATGAAAGATTACGTTCTTACCGAGAGCCGAAAGTTCCTGAAAACTTCTGTAATGTTTATTTTAATAAGTTACAGGGGTGAAAAACTAAGAGAAAATGTAGTGTGATTTTTAATTTCAAATATCTCGTTCAAAAGAAACTCTTTATTTATTCTAAGGTACTTTCTACCCTCGATAATAATTTAGTCTTTTATTCTGCGTTTAAATTTTTTAAAAATATTTATTAGTTTTTTCAGGATTTGAAAAAATGGACGCCATGTTCGTGGTGATATTTTCCAAATCGAACATTCGCTATCTTTGTCATACAACGCACCGAGTCAAATAGAATATGATGACAAGACAGTGACAATTTTAAATATTTGACATGGCATCGGGAATACTTTAAGTTGTTGATTAAATACCTAATATTGGTAGCGTCAGTGTATTTGATAAATAATTGATTCAAGACGTGAACTTAATAAAAAGTGAATTGTTTGTTATTGATGGACGATCCAAGCAGAGAATTGACAAGGATATATTCTGTGATCCAAGTATTTTGTTGTTAAATATGTTCAAAATTGTAAGCGTTCCATAGTAACAATATATTATTAAAAAATCACTTTAACACTTTTTCTCTTTTCTCGATGGAGTATTAGTTTTTGTTGTAGTATATAAATTATTACAATCACTGAATACATAATTAGTGAAAAAATAATCTTATTTATTAACTGAATTAATAATTTGCAATTATACAAGTAACAGTTATCCAAGAACATTCAAAAGCCATCTCTTTAAAGTTAATCATGATATTATCAAGTAATGTTTACATATCCATACCAGTGAGAATTTTACTACACGTAATTTGCCGTGTAAAGACAGAATAGCCGTAAAAATAGGGATAACCGTAAAATATTTGCGTATTATGTACCGATGGCCTTAAAGTCTAAATCCTGAAAAAGCTCTTAGTATTTGAAACAAAACTAACCAAACTAGACAATCAAGAATCTTCGACAATTTTTGATTATTTTCAACACGCTAAATGATCTTTCTCCAGATGCATTAGATGTTATCATGCATAGTAGAATGCGCAAAGCCGTGTCCATATTCGGACACGGATTTTTTACACATTTTTTTTACCAAAAAAGTTTTTTTACAAAAAGCTGCGGCACTAGGCCGCGGCCTAGTCGGCCTAGTGGTAAATCCGGCACTGAGCTTTTCTCGTACAACCTACAGTATCTATACCATGAACGAGAAAATATAAATTATTTGGTAAAAATTTTAGGTTAAATACGGTCCTGTTCATTTCATATAGTTTTCTTAAGCCTGCTTGTTCTCGATATGGGGATTAAATCACTGGCTGTTACAAAATACGAAACATAGATATATGGCTTGAAATCGTTTATAGAAACCGAGAAACCGATACCGATAGACACTTTCATTGGGTGGTATGTGATTAGTGAAAACACGAGATTTTTTTCTTTTTTGATCGGAGATTTATGTCAGTGAGATTAACTTGATTGATAAAAGTGAATCGTGTCTTGAGAAACACAACACTAAGTATTGTGTTTCATTCATTAAAATGCTAAATCTAGTTGATTGAATCTGGTTAATCTTAAGAGAGAAAACAGAATGTGTTCGTTTAAATCATTAACGATGATTTGACAACGAAGTTTGACACATACACTGCTTTTTAATTTTAATTATCTTTAACAAGAAAGAGTTGGACATGAAACGAATGGAATCTAAATAGAAAAAAAGGATGGAATAACCACATAAGCAAAATGGGGAGAACTATGGGGAGAAATAACCAGAAACAAAATAGCAAGAAATAATTCACCAATCTTTAGAAAAAGTATTGGCCGACCGCGCAAAAAATGGAGTGACAACCTTCCATAGAGGTATCAATTCGCCATTAAACAAGCAGAATTGTTTATAACGAGGAAGAAGAAGAAGCAGAAGAAGAAAAAGAAGAAGAAGAAAAAGATAACGTTTACGTTCTTTTTTTTATTAACTTCATTGAGCACAGCAATCTGCCCATTGGGCATTAAACATTTGTTTTGGTAAAAAATACAGACAAGTAGAGAGTTCCACTAAGATTAAAATTTTATTAGTCTGAATACACTTGATTACGTCTAATTATTCAAGTCGGACGACAGTTGTCGTTTTAAGCAAGAATCATAAATATTATCATGCCCGCACCGTTCCGGCACGTAGCGTAGTCTTCAAAAAACCTGATTTTACAAAGAGTTGTCTGATACTATACGCTCCGGACAGTATGAATTGTTCATATTTAAAACCATTAAAATCAATATTTTTCGGAAACAAAACGCTACGTGCCGGAACGGTGCGGGCATGATAATATGATTCTTGCTTTAGTCTACTCACTTCAAAGACGTCATCCACACTTAATTGTCTGACAAACGCATCTCATCTAGCACTCTCTCACAGTATTTTACAAAATGTTTTTATGGCTTCTTTCACGGATTCTAGGGGGATGTCGTGTTGAATCACCTCGTTGGATGCATAGTATGGCGCATTGAGTATGGCACGCAGCACCTTATTTTGGAATCTCTGTAAGATGTTTGTATTGTAGTTGGAGACGCTAGCAGTGCCCCATAGCTGAATTACATAAGTCCATATGGGCTTGAGGATGGACTTGTAGAGTAACATTTTGTTATCCAAAGATATTTTTGAATTGCGTCCAATGAGCAAATACATATTTCTCAATTTAAGTCCAAGCTATTTTCGTTTGTTGAAAATATGTTTTTTCCAAGGTAGACGGATCCAAGATTTTTAGTAGATATAGGTAGGTACTGTTTTCAAAGATATTCCACTGACTGTTTATATTCTGATTTTTTCTGTTATCACCTCTTAGTTTTTCGTAAAGTTTCATTTATACTTGTTTCTATGTTTAGTTTAACTTTTTTGTGTATTAATTCTGAAATGTCTGCATTTCGTTCCTTTGGGACTTCTTTGCTTTTTTGGGAGTTAACCCAAATTTTGCAACTATAAGGGTAAGAACAGAACAAGTAGGTCGATGTAGAGGTGTAGGTGTCGGTCGCAGTCGATGTCGACATCCATGTAAAACAAACACATTGTAATGAATGGAAGCGAACAGAGCAGGTAAGTCGCGGTAGAGGTTTAGCGCGATGCCATCCAGGAGGATTACATCGATGCTTTTGAAAATAAAATGAGTTTGTTTCACATGGATGTCTACTGCGCGGCCTACAAGGATGCTTCTCTGTAATTGTTCCGTTCGAAGCCAAATTGTCATTACCTGCGCTATCTGAGTTGATACTTTTTATATAATCCCTTTTTTGTATTCAGTTTATTTTTGAATTTCTTCAAATTTCATTAAACTACTTCACTTGATAGTGGTTCTAGCTCGACTGACAGCGCAGGTGACTTCCTTGCTATGTGCTGTCGACATCGACCGCGACTTAACTAGTGGCATCCGCCACGGCCTACACCTCTACCTCGACCTACTTGTTCTGTTGTTACCCTTAGGTTGTGATCAGAAGCTATGTCAGCGCCTGGATATATCTTAACGGATCTTGTACAGTTTCTAAATCTTTTTACGATCATAATATAGTCTATTTGGTTCCTTATAATTTCTTCTTTTCTGTTTTGGGTGGACTTCCAGGTGTAGTCTTCTAGGTGGTAGTTTGAAAGAAGTATTTGTTACTACCATTTCCTTGTACAAATTTGATTAACCGCTTTCCTGTTTCATTGCGTTCGCTAGTTTCATGATCACCAATCAAGTCTTCGCATTTCCTGGCTATTTTGGCATTAAAATCCCCCATATGATAAGGATTTTATGTTTTTTACATCCTCTAATATTTGGTTATACAATTCTTCAATCCCCTTTCTTCACTTTCAGAAATTGGCGCATAAACACCCTAATCTGATCTTTTTGGCTACGATATCAAGATAAGAGAGAATGAATGAAACCGAGCATTCAAAACGTATACTTTTATAGCATAATTTAAAAAATAAGTGAAGAAAAGTACAGTCGAACCCGCTTATTGGAATAGCCTTCGTGCCAAGCAAAAGTATTCCTTTAACCGGGATATCCTAACAACCGGTTATTGGTGGGTAGTAGTAGTATTC
This sequence comes from Diabrotica virgifera virgifera, assembly GCF_917563875.1. Classification (NCBI taxonomy): domain Eukaryota; kingdom Metazoa; phylum Arthropoda; class Insecta; order Coleoptera; family Chrysomelidae; genus Diabrotica; species Diabrotica virgifera. The sequence continues at coordinate 200,346,125 of NC_065445.1, read as the reverse complement.
TAATAAGTAAGTTCGACTATGACATTAATTAGGAGTGCGAAACTAGTAAGCAGGGCATTTAATAAGGAGTAAAGGGAACTGATGGTAGAATAGGTCCAGGGCCATAATGAGGTGGTGGAAGGAAGTCAACTATAATGATAAGTAGAAAAAATTTCAAATAAGTCTGAAATTTATTCAACTCTCTGGTCCAGTATTTCCTCGATTCGATATTCACATTGCCTACAAACAAGTTAAATTGACTTAAGTCACTTTACAAAATTTACTGTGTTTAAGATAATGTATTATTCTTGAATATAAACTCAAGAAGCCAAAAATCTTACTATAGTCGGTTCGCTAAACTCAGACACAACTGGCTAGTGATTTTAGTAGGTAATTTTTTTGTTTGTTGCCAATTTTGCCAAAATTTGCAAAATTACTAACTATTTAGTAATTATTAACTATTTAGTAATTATTTTTTTGCCAATTTTACGAAATTGGCAAAGTTACTTACTAAAATCACTAGCCAGTTGTGTCTGAGTTTAGCGAACCGACTATACTAACTACTAATGTAGCTACTAAACTAAAAAAGAAGAATCTTATTTAAAAGAATAAGAAAAAACATCTTAAAGAAATATATTAGCTGAAATGTTCTGAATACTGCAATATTCAGAGACGACTGTATTTTTCTTGTAGATAGCAATGAATTACTTAAAAACTTAATAGAGACAAAAATATTAGATAAAGTCTAAAAGTAAATACAAAGAAAACTAAATTTATGACCATTGCAAAGAATCTGTACGTAGGAGGAAACTTCTACATAGAAATATCAATAATAACATTGGACAGAGTTATTAATTGTAAATATCTGCCTTCCTGCGTAGATAAAAACAGTGATCAGATTAGAAAAATGGGAGTAGGAGTTGAAATAGTAAGATAAATATTTACATAAATGAAAAGGATCTGTACTAAAAGTGAGAAGTAGCTAAAAATATTTAATTTAAATCCAGACAAAAAATCTGAGAGCATTAACTCTTCTCGTGTAATAAGTATTTGGCAAGTATGTACTACCTAAAATTTTTAAAATACTACTGTTGACAAGGTTGATACAGTAGGAAAAATGAAAGAATACCCATGAACGAACATATAAAACACGCTGTATTTTCCTGTCAGCGTGTCATACAAAAAATTGGCCAGCGTAAGTACATGTAATAATTATTATTACATGTACTTGCGCTGGGCAATTTTCTTTGTGACACGGTGACAGGAAAATACAGCGTGTTTATATGTTTGTTCATGGGTATTCTTTCATTTTTCCGACTGTACCTATCTTTGAAGAGCTTAAAATAATACCCACCCACACATTAGTTCGTATTCAAATATCATCAATCTACTGGTTATCAGAATCATAATTTTTCGTATAGCATCTGTTTGGTGTTTGGTGTATTTGTTCCTATAAGCCTAGGTCACACGGGCGATAATTTACGACGCCGTAAGCAGTGGCGGCTCGTGATTTTTACAATAGGGGAGGCTATACCTAACTGTAAAATATCTAGACAAATTTGAACTAGCAAAAAAATGCGCCAAAAAATGTAATTTAGGGCCCCATTTTTTATTTGCATTTCATAATATCATAATTCATAATTTCATGATATCATATCATTTTAAAAATAGTTAGTCTAATTGTAAAAGTTTAATACCAAAGTTTGTGTCGTTTATTTGTTAACAATTCCATCTTTGTAAGTAGATATGCATATCAAAATAAATACAGATTTGAAGTTTTACAGTCCATACAGGATGAAGCTTCACATTTTTTAAGATACTCAACTGAATTTTTTTAATTCTAAACGCGGCCTACTATGAATTCAAAAACACGATAAATTACCGATATTTTGCTTTGCGTTACAGATATCGGAAAAAGTTATTTGAATAAGTTGTTCCAAATATTAGTTTAACCCCACACACCAAATTTCATAACAAAATTCACACTTTTAGCTTTTTCATTATTTTGAGTCAGGACCCTAAAAAACTCGTTGTCCCGAGATGCACGCAACGGAGCCGAGAAGGCTACTTTGCCTCTTCTTTGCCTCCCTTGGTATATCTCCGGGCAGCGTGTGATGGCACCGTAGATGCCACTGTCAGGAGACGCACGCCTGCTGCGCTGCGCGGTGCATCAGCTACGGAGGCTGTTCCGCTTCTCGGCTCCGTTTATGTTCATGCATCTCGGGATAACCCAGGGTCCTGCCTACAATAATAATAAAGAAACTGAGACGCAGTCATGCGTTCTAATGATAATGCTCAGTGCGTATGGACATTTAGTGATAATATGGAATTTACATGTTGTATAATAGTGAGAGTGCTTGTTGTTTTCGCGATTCACGATAAACAAACAGTGTAGAGTGTGTAAAAAATGTATGGGGAGGCTAAGCCTCCCTTGCCTCCTCTGACGAGCCGCCACTGGCCGTAAGAGCAGTAAACCTGACGAGGCATTGGTTGACTAACTCCTATTTCATCTACAATTGGTGGAGGAGTTATAGTCTGGGCACATTATCGGACAACAGGCCATTTTTGGGAAAAGTCATTTACCAGCAATCGAATCTTATGATTGTATATATTAATAATATAGGTATGCAAAGTCCACAGATAGTGTGCTACTTTTTTATAAACAAAATGGCGCACGAAAATCGTGTTTTTTTTTTTAATTTTTGCTGTATAACCGTAAAGATTTTAACTTTACACCAAAAACACTCAAATAAAAATTTACCGTAATTAAATTCTGCATAGAGACATGTTTTGTCTGATTTACTTCGACGAAAATTTTCCCCTGAGAATGCCGGTTTTTCCAACAAAATCTTTAATTTTCAACTAAAATTTTAGATAAGTAATCGTTTATTAATAATTAAATAACTTGGTAGCATAAAAGCTCTTTTAATATAGATTATAATTCCAGAAGCCGATGGAAATGAATGAACAGTTTAGCAACAATTGAATTGTTAATTAGAAATTTACGTTCGTTATAATAACCACAAAAATTTGATACATTAGAATAACTATGATCTTTGTATAAAAAGACACTGTACCTATCTAATCTACTCTACAGAATTGAAATTGGACTATTTAAGCGGCATCAGGAATATTTTAAAATTATTAAAAATTTTTTGCCTTATAAACAAATAGAATATCTCAGGAAATATTAAATTAAATCACGAAAACGGTATTGGAAAAAAAGCGGCAGGACATTTCTTTTAAAAGAAAAAACGTTTAATTGTGATGAGTGGTTCCTGAGATACAACCGGTCAAAGTTGACCAGAATTTGCGGCAAAGATATAAACAATAGGATCATAATTTTTGAACCATCACCTTTTTATTTTTATCCTCTTTCTTCACACCAATTTTCATATCTTTAAAATAATGATAACATATATTATTATAATAAAAACTATCGATATTACGAGTGAAAATTGCCAAAAACAGCAAAATTCGAATCAAAAATTAGGTTGAAGGAAATGTAATCTCAAAGTTCAAAATCGGTATACGTTAAAAAAAAGCATTTTCCCGGCTTCCCATGGATCAGTTTTGTTCATTCCTTTTTTGTTCCCAAGTAACTAGAGTAGAGCCATCTAACTAACGCATTATTAAATGTCAAAGTTGCTTTTGTTTTGTTATAATAAATTAATTTATTCATTATAACAAAATTTTTAATTTGTTTAAATCAAGATTGTTTAAATAAGTATACAGCTTTCAAATGAGAATATGTATTTGTGTTTTTAACGTTAAAAGGTACACTTCTAGTAAGTTTATCTAAAAAAAGTCTACAACTGAAAAAATATGTAGTTTTCTTTTCGTATAAATAAATTAATCTATTATAACAAAACAAAAGCAAGTTTGACATTTAATAATGCGTTAGTTAAATGGCTCTACTAGAGTTACTTGGGGACAAAAAAAAAGAATAAAGAAAATTGCTCCATGGGAAGCCGAGAAAATGCATTTTTTTAACATATACCGATTTTGAACTTTGAGATTACATTTTCTCCAACCTGATTTTTGATTGGAATTTTGCTATTTTTGGCAATTTTCACTCGTAATATCGATAGTTTTTATTATAATATATGTTGTGATTATTTTCTGTGTGTATTTCTAAATTAGTGTGAAGAAAGAGGATAAAAATAAAAAGATGATGGTTCGAAAATTACGATCTTATTTTTTATATTATTGCCGTAAATGCTGGTCAACTTTAACCGGTTGTATCCCAGGAATAGCGTTACCAGGTGTCCCGATTTGCGCGGGACGTCCCGATTTTCAGGGGTCTGGGGACGCGTACCGATTTGTACGTGATCGGGACACTAAATGTCCCGATTTTCACCCACGAAAACCAATTTCAGGAGGACTTGAAGTGAATTTTATAACTATGTTATAAGAACAAGGAACTCCTAAAAGCGGCAAAATCGAATGAAAAATATAATTTTAATAAAAAATAAATAATTCACTTAATCTACGATTTGTTTTTGTAATTTCGTCTGATTATTATTATTATGTAGGATTAAAAAATACAGATTATAGAAACACCTTGTAGTCCAGTAAATGAACGGTAAATACGGCGATACCGTGTAATTTTCAGGATCAACTCCGAATTGCATAAAAATTTGGACGGCTTGTGCCGTTTGTTGCTTTTACTCGGGGGTGACAGTCACCCCTAGTTGGGGGTGAAAAACCGCGCGTTTAAAATAAGTCAGGAGATAGATAAATTGACTAATTCTAAGAAATTTTAGTTCTATACAATTTTAACTTAGTTAATACTTTTCGAGTTATTTACGATTGAAAATGTTTATTTTTCGACAAAAAAATCACGTTTTCAGGCGATTTTCACAAATAACTCAAAAGTAAGTATTTGATTTAAAAAAATATTGTTAGCAAAAATGTAGCATAATATAAAAAAATTAAAAAAATTTTGAACTCATAAAGTCTATAGACCCAGCAAAAGCAAAGTTGTAGCTCATGAAAAATACGTTTTTATTCGTCAAATTCCAAATCAAATATTTCAACGTGAAATAACCAAGAAATAAAACACTTTTCAGGAAAAACCAATTAAAACATTTTTATTAAAGCTTTATTTTTACGTTTTAAAAAAGTTTCTAGCATCAAAACTAAGCGAGTTATGCTCAAAATCAAGTTTACTCCATTTTTTTGGTAAATCGTGAAAATCTCCCCCTACTTAGCCCCCAAATGAAATTAGTCGTTACCGCTTTACAAACAATTTATTTTACTTATGTATTTTTTACATGATTGAAAGGGCCTGAACGAGTCACTAATCACGAGTGTATGCAAAATATGAACAGCCATATTTCAACCAATTTTTGTCTTACAGAAAAACAAAATGAATCTATCATATTTATAAAAGCAAGACCTACCTACTTTTTATTCCTTGAGATTTTTAGTATCCCTAATACTTTTTAAGTTATTTTGAAAAAAGGGCATTTTCCAATATTTTAGGAAAATTTGTTTTGCTATAAAATCAAATTTTTTCAAAACTAAGCACTCCCAACTGGTAAACCTTACAGATCGTATCAACAATACACATATAAAGTAAATGGTAAAGCGGTAACGATTAATTTTATTTACGGTGCTAAATAGGGGGAGATTTTCACGATTTTTTTACGAAAAAAAGGAACCAACTTTATTTTTAGCGTAACTGGCTTAGTTTTAATGCTAGAGACTTTTAAATAAAACAAAATTAAATATGTTTTAAACACTTTAAAAATTTTTAATAGGTTTTGCCCGAAAATTGCTTAATTTTTTGGTTATTTCAAGTTGAAAAATTCGATTTGGAATTTGACGAATAGGAACGTATTTTTGATGAGCTACAACTTTGCTTTTACTAGTTTTATAGACTTTCTGAACATTAACCATTTTTTTTTGCTTTTTTTAAAGCTACATTTTTGCTAAGAATATTATTTTCGATACAATTACTCGAAAAGTATTGACTAAGTTTAAAAATTATATAGAACAAAAGTTTTTTAGAGTTGATCCATTTTGGGACTTACTTTAAACGCACGTTTTTTTTTTACCCTCGATAAGGGGTAACTGTAACTGTCACCCCCCAAGTAAAAGCAACCAACGGTACAAGTTCAACTTTGAAGTAGACAGTAAGTAGAACCTAAAACCAGATTTTCATGCAATTCGGAGTTGACTCTGAAAATTACACTCCAAAACGGTAATTTACTGGGCTATTGTTCATTTGTCCCGATCTACAACCCTAAATCCCGATTTGTTTTTGCTTATGTACCGATTAAAAACAAATCGGACCTGGCAACACTACCCAGGAATCACTCATCACAATTAAACGTTTTTTCTTTTAAAGAAGCGTCCTGCCGCTTTTTTTCCATTACCGTTTTTATAATTTAATTTAATTTAATATTTCCCGAGATATACTATTTGTTTATAAGCCAAAAAGTTGTTTATAATTTTAAAATATCCTTGAGGCCAACTAAATTGTCCAATTTCAATTTTTTAAAATACATTCGATAGGCATAGTGTCTTTTTATACAAAAATCTTAGTTATTCTTATGTATCATAATTATTGTGGTTATTATAGCGACCGTAAATTTTTGATTAACAATTCAATTGTTGCTAAACTGTTCATTCAATTTACATTGGCTTCTGGAATTATAATCTATACAAAAAGGGCTTTTATACTACCAAGTTATTTAATTATTGATAAACAATTACCTATCTAAAATTTTAGTTGAAAATTAAAGATTTTGTTGGGAAACCCGACATTTTCCGGGGAAAATTTTCGTCGAAGTAAATCGGGAAAAATATGTCTCTATGCAGAATTTAATTACGGTGAATTTTTATTTGGGTGTTTTTGGTAAAAAGTTAAAATCTTTGGAGTTATAGAGCAAAAATTGAAAAAAACACGATTTTCGGGCACCATTTTGTTTATAAAAAAAGTAGCACACTATCTGCGGACTTTGCATACTTATATTATTAATATATACAATTATAAGATTCGATTCCAGCAATAAAATTGCTGGTAAATAACTTTTCCTAATTTTGCTAATTAACCCAGAGTATTATGAGTTTACTGCTCTTACGGCGCCGTAAATTATGGCCCGTGTGGCCTTTCGCTAAAGTTGTGCTCACAACGAGACGCCGACCCTCGCTCTATGGTATCCCTCGTACTGCTCGTACCATATTATCGATCGCCGGATGCGTTATTTTAAATGCGAGCGTTCACCAAAATGAAGAGTATAATACTAAGCTCTAGGCTAGGATACGATGCGATGGTCTCCGTAGTGAACGCACCCTAAGAGATTCGCTCTCTTGAGGAAATGTCAAGCATACCACGTCCTATTCTTCTTTGGGCTACAAGTATCGTGTTTAGGTTCGACTTTCTTTTTATTAACTTTGTTTTTCAAAACAGAGTAAACGATGAAAATGATGGTTACATACCTACATACATTCAATATACCTATCCAACTGAGCATTCCGAAAGAATGTGTTAAGGCCACAATTGTATTATAATTAATTAAACAAAATTCAAACATTCACCAGTCATAAGAACTCTTCTAAAACCGTATGATATAGTTACAAGTTGTATAAGTCCTGCACCTCCAAACAGTTGAAAACGTGAATGACAGGTTCCGAATCACGAAAGTCAAAGAGGTGCAGGGAAATCCCCAGAAATGGCAGGAATATAATAATTGTTTTAATATAAAAAACCGCTTGATTAACTATAGGGTCAGTTAGAGGCAATAAATATCAAGAAGATCGCCTGTAAATAGTGAAATAAACTACAGTGGAACCTCGATAACTCGGATTAATCGGGACCGCGGCCGATCCGGGTTATCGAAAATCCGGGTTAGCCGGAGAATATAGTAAAAATTAATAAATAACCTCCATTACAATTACAAAAACATGAAACACATATGCACAGTACACATCTAAATTACGTATAGTTGTATAGAGTGTAGAGTTTTGTTCATTTCTTGGTAAAAAACTCAGTCATACTGTAGAGATGTACCGACACCATAATATGGTAGGTCTGGATCCTGCGTACAAAAAAAAATTGATAAATAGCAAGCTGAAAATTTGTTATTAGCTTAAGGGTGTCTAGTCGGACACACATTAATATATGGGAACACTGGAACAGGGGAAGTTTTAACTGTGGAACAGGTTAAAAATTTGGAACGGTCAGACCACGAAAACGGCACATGTATTTTTTCCGACAGAACAGACTTAAACTCTCCGAACAGAGATTAAACTCTCATGCAAAAATCAGACTGCTATTTATCACCAAATTGGCGTTTTAATGAGTGGAACATGTAGAATATGTCAAATGACAGGAATTATGACAGGTGATAAATAGCAGTCTGATTTTTGCATGAGAGTTTAATCTCTGTTCGGAGAGTTTATGTCTGTTCTGTCGGACAAAACAAATGTGCCATTTTCGCGTTCTGACCGTTCCAAATTTTTGACCTGTTCCACAATTAAAACTGCCCCTGTTCCAGTGTTCTCATATATCAAAGTTTATCCGACTAGACACCCTTAAGCTATTAATAAATTTTTAGCTTGCTATTAATCAACTTTTTTTTCATACGCGGGATCCAGACCTATGGTAGCATAATATCATATTATGATGCTGCAATAAATTTATTTTAAAGATTCGTCTTTATCAATCCTACCTAATGTTTCTTTTCCATTGTCACTGCAACATTTTTACGTTTTGTTACCATTAGGTAGACAAAGCAAACACAATCTGAAGCACGATTACATTACAGAACGGAAGTGATTAATAGGCTGTACTACACACAATACAAGAATTTTTAAATAGTCACGTCTTTTTTAAACAATGCTAAGACAGTTTGACATAAATAAAGAAAAAGGAATACAGACAGGTGTCTGTTCTTTCCGATAAGCTGAGACGGTCGCTCTGGCTGCCGCCGTGTGCATGAATCATTTTTACTATTGTACTTATGTGTTCAAATTACACAAATACACATTATCTCTGAAATATTATTTGGCCTACATACATTTTTATTTGATAAAATTGTTAAATTGTTTATTTGTTAAATTTTTGTCTGATGAAAATCGGTCCGGGTTAGCCGGACTTCCGGGTTATCGGGGGCCGACTTATCGGGGTTCAACTGTATTTGTAAATAATTCGAACCCAGTGTTTTAATTCTTGCTACAATACCAAGTTAAAAAAATATATTTTTTAAATGTCTGCATATTTTATTTTATCTAACAATAAAACACTCAAGTGATCACTTTCAAGTGATCACTTTCAAGTGATCACTCACTTTCTCAAGTGATTTCTCATCACTTGAGAAAGGCACTCTGCCGAAACAGCTGTAGTCACTTAGTTATAATAAATTTTGTGGAAGTATAGAAAACAAACGTTTTCAGTGTTTTATTGTTAGATAAAATGAACTTCCATCAAGTAACGGTCGAATCCATCAAATATTTTATTTTTATTAAATTTCTTAGTCTTTATTTTTTTAAGCTATCATTTTGTCCATTAGTACTTTTTTGCGCAATACAAGATATTTAACCAAATATTGCCGGTGCGGAATAAAAAAGACTTAACTACAAAAAGCCAAATTTCTCAGGAGAGCAAAAAAACGATTTTTAAATATTTAAAATAGGGATTAAATGAGGAGTAATCGTCCATGAGCATCGGTATGGCGTTTATTGTTACAAGGATGGCTTTTATTTTTATCCCTAATGGTTCGAATTTCATTATTTTAATTTAATCCCCCCATTTCAACCCTTTTTACAGTTGCGTCATTTTTCATGTAATAATTTTTAAATGTTTAAAATAGTGATTAAATAAAGACTAACAGTCCGGAGCATCGATATGGCGTTTATCGTTACAATTATGGCTTTTAGTTTCATCCCCGTTGGTTCGAATTTAATTATCTCAATTTAATCCCCCTATTTTCAACCCTATCTACAGTTGCGTCATTCTTGATCTGAAATTTTTTTTGTACAAAAAAACTATTTTTAATATTTATTATGCCGTTTATTCTTACAGCGATGATTCTTATCTTCATCCCTATTGGTCCGAATTTCATTATCTTAATTTAGTCCCCCGATTTTCAACTCTATTTATAGTAGCGTCATTATTCATCTGAAACAAGGTATAAAATGCTGCGTATTTCAGTAACGACGCAACTAGTACCCTGTAGTAGCTCAGCACATAGTTAAAGTTCGGTCGCTTTTGTATTATTTGTACACAGTATTGTAGAAGTTAATTACGCAATAAACAGGAATTGACAAAATTTGCAGTTACGTCATTCTTATTCCGGACCGGCGATATCACAGCCTCTTTAGCTCAGTGGCAGAGCACTGGTCTTGTAAACCAGGGGTCGTGAGTTCAATCCTCACAGGAGGCAAAAATTTTTCGTTAAAATGTGTTCGGAACTATCTTCAACTATCTTGCATTGTCCTGTCCTACATTTAATACTATCCATAACGTTAACATTTTCTTATTCCAGTACCCATGAAATAACTACGAATATTGCCATGGGAAAAATATAACTACAGAATTCTCAAATTTCTTTATAGATATTATTTTCTAACTGAAATAAAAAACATGTAATTGCATTTGCCTCCTGTGAGGATTGAACTCACGACCCCTGGTTTACAAGACCAGTGCTCTGCCACTGAGCTAAAGAGGCGATGTTTCTGGCTCAGCAAAACGATTCTGGCTCTTGAATGGTTTTTACCATAAGCAAGGTTGTTAGATTTTCTTGGACTTCTTCATGCCCTAACACCCATTTTGCAGATATTTTATAACCTCGTATTACTACATATTTTATGGAAAACCTTACAGACGTTTAGAAGTTTTAATTTGGTAAGAGGATTCATAACCATGAGTAAACCATGTTTGATCTTATATAGATTACTTGTTCCCTAGATGGTATGATGGTGTTTATTCTTTTACCTAAAAGATGAGTTTCTCACGTATGGTGCCAGTTACATTTGACAACTATTTAAAACATTTAAAAAACTATACATATATTTTAGTACCTTGATAGGCACTAACAACTACAAAGATACCACGGAAAAAGTATAGAATGACAAAGTTTATAGGTATTTCCGAACTGAAATAAAAAATGTAATTGGGTTTGCCTCCTGTGAGGATTGAACTCACGACCCCTGGTTTACAAGACCAGTGCTCTGCCACTGAGCTAAAGAGGCGATGTTTGACGAGGGAAACGTGTTCTTCTTCTTCTTACAATATACAATAATAGTCGAAACACTGCTTGCTTCTAGTAAGTCTTTGGCACACTTTATTATTACTTAGTTTCTAAACTTTGGTGCATCCGACAACAGGAGTAAGTACCTTCAAAAATTTGTCAGACAATATTACCAGTTAATTGTAAATATTTTTATCAAACAATCCCTTAAAAATCAGCTGTGAGGGTGTAAATGTTATGACTCTTTATCACCCCCCTATGGACTCATAAATAATTTTTTGTAGGATTGTTTGATAAACAATTTATTGGTAATATTGTCCGAAAATTTTTTAAGGGTACTCCAGTAGTTGGACGCACCAAAGTTTAGAAATCTCTATATTTACGAAATGCCCCCCTCCCGAAAATTTTCCGTATTAGAAAAGTTTTTTGACTCGACATGCATAACTGAATAAAAAACTCTCCACACTAAGAAATTTTTTTTAAAGTGTGGGCCCAAGGTCTGCAACATTTCGTCATGAGCCCTTTGTGCTAAACCGTATCCTCTCATTAACATTCACCATTCACCAAGAGTTAAATGCTTTTATAAAAGCCCGATGTTTTTACATGGAGTTTATTTCTGAATTGCTGAATACTTATTTTGCTGATGTATACCGGCCTTATAATCAGTAAGCATTTTACATTCACATAAAACATCTGTGGCGGTTTCTACTTCCAAATCTTCTTAAATCTATGTTCCAAATCGAATTTTATGCATCGTGGTTCATTCTCCCACCTCTGTTAGAGAATTGTTTTATTAGTTATCGGTTTCCAGTCTTCTAACAGCTTCTTCAGCTCTCATGTAGGATTGTGATTACATATGTAGTTACACCTGTAGAGCTCTTAATTTGTTAATAAAACTCCTAGTTAACTCACTCTTTAATCACTTTTGAATTGTATTCCTAGTAGCAAATTCGTGATGCACCAGAATGATTCTGGATCTTCAAACGATCTTTACCTTGGAAATGAAGTTGTTAGTTGGATTTGGATTTCTTGGGATCCTTTATGCTCCAAACACCCATTTTATAGATTTTTTTAATCTCGCGCTCGTGTCAGAGCCTATGTTAGGAAAATCCTTAAAGATTTTTACAAGTTTTGAGATGGTAAGTGATTTTATAACCATCAGTGAAGCATGTTTTATCTTCGTTAAAATATAGGAGATAACTTGTTCCCTAGATTGTATGATGGTGTTTATTCTTTCATTTAAAAGATAAATTTCTCACGTATTATATGGTATTGTGCGTAAACATGTTTAATACATGTGAGAAAAATAGTAGAGGGATACGCCGAAAATATAATTTGGCTATAACAATAAGGCTTCAAAAAATAAAATGGACCATGCATAGACGCCATTCAACAAAAAAAGTTAACGCATTTTCAACCAAAATTATGGTTAATTCGCGTTAAAGATAATAAATAACAACAAAAAAACACCACGAAAAGAAAAATTTAAATTTTTACATATTGCGTTAAAAATATTCGTATTCTTTAACATTACTAAAATTATTGTTGTCCATTGTTACTTTCATTGTGCAAGAAAAACTGTTTAAATGTCTGCCATAGCCTCTCTAGCTCAGTGGCAGAGCACTAGTCTTGTAAACCAGGGGTCGTGAGTTCAATCCTCACAGGAGGCAAAATATTTTTCGTCAGAAAGTGTTTGGAACTGTATTACATTACTGGTCCGGACAAATAATCCCCGGACAAATAATTCCGGACAAAAATCCCCACAAATTATCCCTGGACAAAAAATCCCCGCACAAAAAATCCCCACAAAAAATCCCCACAAATAATCCCCAAGGAATATTTGCTGCCGAATAGTTCTCAGTTTTCCCGAAATTTTACCAAATTTCGAATTCCATGCTGAAAACTTCAAAATTTACATGACAAAAGAGTGTGATATTTCTCAAAAATCGTGGAAGATATGGGGAATGAGCTAAGGCCGCGTTCTCTTGACAGGTGCTTGATAACGCACGGTTTGATAACGCCCGATTACAACTACATACATTTTACTTAATGTTCACATGCTAACGCGCGTTTTAGGTCAATAAAACGCGCGTTGGCATGTGAACAGTCTCAAGTAAAATGTATCTAGCTGTAATCGCGCGTTATCAAAACGCGCGTTAAGCGCCGGTTATGAGAACGGGGCCTTAGCTCATTTGCCAGATCTTCCAAGATTTTTGAAAAAACTCACTCTTTTGTCATGTAGGTACATTTTGAAGTTTTCAGCATGGAATTGGAATTCTAAATTTGATAAAATTTCGGGAAAACTTTTAGAGAACTATTCGGCAGCAAATATTTCTTGGGGATTTTTTATCCGGGATTTTTTGTGGGGGATTTTTGTCCGGGGATTATTTGACCGGGGATTTTTTGTCCGTGGATTTTTTGTCCGGGGATAATTTGTGGGAATTTTTTGTCCGGGATTATTTGTCCGGGGATTATTTGTTCTAGCTTCATTACATTATCCTCTTCTGTTGATTTTTTAACCAAGAGGAGTAAACTAAAAAGACAGATTCACACCCAAGAAAGTTACTAGAAAAGTCACCAAATTCATCTTCTTTTTTCGTTGATATCACCTTTCGATGATAATCCATACATATATTATACTAACACATCGCTAAAGAGTTCTAAAACAACTGTTTTTATATAAAAGTAGACTAAAAATCTAAAAATTAAAGGAATAATGCAGAAAAAACAAAAAATCGCCGATATACTTAATTAACCTATAAACTGGCAGAAGTGCCAAAATTTCATAAATGTCATTAGTGTCAAAATTTAATAACAGTAAAGTAAACTTGCCTGCGGTTGGACCAATTAGAAACAATCATTATGGCGCGGTAAATTTGAATCACTTCTCTTGGTTAAAAAACAAACAATAGTGCCTATTAATATAATACTTACGAAGATAACCATAGAAAAGTACAAATGTCGAACGCCAAAATTTCTTAAAATTTGTTTATAGATATTTCCTAACTGAAATAAAAAATGTAATTGCGTTTGCCTCCTGTGAGGATTGAACTCACGACCCCTGGTTTACAAGACCAGTGCTCTGCCACTGAGCTAAAGAGGCGATGTGTGCCGATGCAAACGTGTTCTTCTTCTTCTTACAATATACAATAGTCGAAAACTAGCATTTTTGGTCATGAACCATTACAAACCCTGTCCTGTCATTAACATTCACCAAGAAGTCCAATGCTTTTATAAAAGCCAGAATTTTTTTTACATGAAGTTTAATGATCTCTGCTTGCGTACTTGCTCAATACTTATTTTGCTTATGTATACTGGCCTTATATCACTAAACATTTCACATTCATAAAGGACATGCATGGCGGTTTCTGCTTTCAAATCGAATTTTATGCATCACGGTTCATTCATCCTAATCCTACTCATTCATCCTACTCATCCCATCTCATTCATCCTACCTCCGTTATAGAATTGTTTTATCAGTTAACAGTTTCCAGTCTTCTAACAACTTCTTTAGTTCTCATCTAATAAGACTCATTAAACTAGGGCAATTTTACTTTTTTCAATGTACTTATGATTTTCTTCATATGAGTATACATCTGCAGAGGTCTGGATCTGAATTTTTCTGGATCTTCAAAGATATTTATAATACCTTGTAAGCGAGATTGTTACTTTGTTAGATAGATTTGGATTTCTTGAGCTCCTTCATGACCTAACACCCATTTTACAGATATTTTTTAATCTCGTGTCACAACCTGAATTAAAAATAATGACAAAACATTTTTTATTATATATACTTTGACACGCTTTGACTATCTTTTAATGTTTTGTTCTACATAAAAAAATTAAAAAATAAAAAAAAGTTAGAATTTCGCTTGCCTCCTGTGAGGATTGAACTCACGACCCCTGGTTTACAAGACCAGTGCTCTGCCACTGAGCTAAAGAGGCGATGGTTGCCGTGAGAAAAGTTTTGGATGGACGCTACTGATAAAAATAGTTTTTTGTCTATTTGTTTTTGTTTGCCCATTACTATTTAATCATATTATATTAAAATTCTGTAATTAAAAATTATTACTTGTTTATTAATAAAAATATATATAATTATTAAAATATGCTCTAAATATTATAATTATTAAGAATATTTACCATGTACCTATGTACAGATTGTACCGATATTATATTTATTTTTGAACAATTTTTTCTTCCTTTCTTCGGTTTTCTCGGTTGGTGAATTAGTTATATGTATAGGAGCTTACTATACACCTTAATAAAAATACCTACCTAGTTAGAAAATGTTCTCTTCGTGGCATCTCGTTTTTTTTTCATGTGGTTCTGCGTTCTTGTGGCATTTATGTGGCAATCAATTTCACATGTAAATCATTTTCAAAATACGAATTATTTTTTGTTACTTTTCAATACAAAATATCTTCTAAAAATTTAATTTTATCTGCCTCATTCATAAGGACAATTCAGAATGTATTAGGTATAATTATAAGATAAGCTGAATGCTCGAATGTATGAATTTTAAGTAGGTACAATGGTACAAATAAAAGACAGATGTGGAGCACAGTTATTATTAAATTTTGCCGCCGAGTAATACTTCCGTTCGTAGAGCATCTTCAGAGACATTTCGTCAAAAAAATCAAGCTATCCAGCATATCCCGAAATGTCGTGGACATTTACTTAAAAATTATACAAATAACATATACCCAGTGGCGAAGCGTTCATGTAACCACTGTTACCATTGGTAACAGTTACAAATCTTGCAAATAAATATTTTATGACTACTACGAAATAATTCCATTTATATTTTTTACCAACAGAAATACTTGTTAATAGTACCTAATTCAGTAAATAGTCAACTGGACGCACGAAAATATTGGCGAGATATGTGAATAATGTGAATCCATGACACATTATCATATGCCTTTACCAATACTGGCACTGGTAACGGTAACGCAGGAGAAACCTCGCTGTCGCTACTGAAAATTTTGAAGGACCGACGGGTCTAGAGACGGCGCGCGGGCACGCTGTGCATATCAGTATTGTAACCGTTTTGAAGATTGGTAACGTTGGTTTAGTACCTATTACAGATTACAGTGTGCGTGCATTTAAACATGGAAGAGTGTTGCTACGTATTGCGTAATTGATCAACTACTTGAAAAGTCGTTCTACTTGTATATTTTTTTATATATTATTTTAAAGAAAAAAATAATATTATTGAAAATGGAAGAATTAAAATATAAAGAATAGTTTTCAAAATCTGTTCTTTTTCCTACTTGTTCATGTTTTATGTTAATTTTATGGTAGAATAATATGTTTAGTTTGTTTATTATTTATTGTTATACCTCTTACATATACATAATTACATACATATAATTTGGGAATAGTGATTTGTTTAATTTTATCCCACAGGATTGAAAACAAAAACTTATATTTGGGAGGTTCAAAATATTTTTTTAAATAAGATTTTTTTACATCTGGTTTTGGTAACACTTTAGAAAAGGTCACGCGTCGCCACTGCATATACCAGACAAAGGACAGTTTAAAATAATTATTCGGTGGCAGTGGCGTAGCCAGGAATTGGCTTTGGGGGGGCCACCGGGGGGTCTGGGGGTATGGAATACCCCACAGGCAAAAGGGGGGTCCGGAAAATTTTTGAAAATTAGACCTTGAAATAAGCGTTTGGGACTCATTTAAGCATCAAAATCTTAGGTTACAAATAACTTTATTATAGTTTTCAATTCCTCTCGAAAAGGAAACATCAACGACATTTTATTTTGTTGATTAAAACTTTAGGAAAGATGTAAAGTTGTATGTTAATGATCCTTGAGTCATAATTTGATTGATGCTCTGTCATACTGTATACTCTACCACTTTCTTATTGAAAAATACTCATATTTTAACAGATCAAAACCCATAAATATTACAAGTAATGTTCATAGAAAGGTTTCAAAACTCAATACAATTTTTTATCCGTTCATAACATTTATTATGTGCACAAAATTAGCAAGTTTACTTTCAATGCAATCCTGAATTGGTAATACATATGAAGATGTGCCCTACTAATAGAACTGCAACCTTCTTGGAGTTCTTGTGTATTGGCAGATGATTTCTTCTGTCTTCACTTGCAAATCTCGATGTATGGATAAGAGTGCAAGGGAAGTGAGCCTTTCTTCACCTATTGAATTTATTAAATAGGTCTTCAGTCTTTTCAGTGTTGAAAATGATCTGGAAAATTAAAAAAAGCTGGAATCTTTTGAACTTTAAAGTGAGGTAATGAGTAATTTTACTGACAAGCTGTCTAGTATTATTAAAAATTGTTACAACTTCAATAAATTACAATGAAGAAAACATATTACTAGAACAACTAAAAAGAACGATATTAACTATTTATAGTTCAAAGTAAACTCATCAAAGTTTATAGGAAATATTGTATAATAATTTACCTTTCAACTGATGCTGTTGTGACAGGGAGGACTGCCAATATACCAAGCAGAATCTTCATGTTAGGAAAAGCATCATCTTCGTCCTTCAAAGCCTTTAGCACTGAAGTAGCAGTTTTAGGCGTAACCTGGGCAATCTTCCAGTGGCTTTTCCATAACTCCCACTCCGCATTCAAGATGTCCCGGTTTGTGTGGACCAAATCGGATTGGTAAAAATCCAAGGCAGGCTCCAGATCAGTGAACTGCCTTTGTTGGATATTGCAAGGAAATACACTGTCTAGGCCAATTAACACATCTTTGTGGCTGGTGAATCTTTCGGTCAGTGAAGCTGATATTTCGTCAATATACGGGTAAAATATAGATCTCCTGTAATACTCCTCTGGGTTGTTGGCTTCTACGTTCGATCTAAATCTTTGTGTGCCTACGACTCTCGGTGTTTTTGGTTTGATACCAAGTTTCTCTCCCATACCTTCAGCTCTTCTATACAGTTGTAAGAACTCTTTGTCGCCTTCTTTTCTCATTTCGGAAAATCTTTGTTGTACCAACTCAATCTTGAGCATAGCTGAACTCAAGTCGATCGACTCTTTTTGCAAATACTTGGATACTATGTATGTCAAAGACATCATTTTGTTCATAATGGTCAAAGTTATTATGAAGTCAAATTTGCACAAGCATGCATGGAAACTGGATGCTTTTGATCCGTGCTCATCGCCCCATTCAATGACTTTTTCTAAAGCACCAACAATGCACTCAAACGATTCTTGGAATACGCTGACAGCATCATGCCTCTCTACCCATCGTGTCTCTGAGGCGCTGTGGAGTGTGCTGTTGTCTTTGCCTGCAGCGGACAGGGCATCTCTCAGGACTTTAGTGCGCTTTGCAGACGCACGAAAAAAGCTACACTTCGGAAATTGTTGACAAACAGTTCCGAACACACGGGATTTTGCTGGCGTCACTGAGGCATAAGTTCAGGCAATGTGACGAGCAGTGGGTGTACACAGCTTTGGGGTATTCTTTTTTGATCAGAGCCTGTACTCCTGTAAAAGCTCCGCGCATTGCTGAAGCACCGTCGTATCCTTGGCCTCTTATATTGTTCAAATCCAATCCAAACTTCTTAAGCTGACTTTTAATTGTTTCTGCAAGCCCAGCTCCAGTCCAATCAAATACTGGAACAAACGTGATAAAATCTTCTCTAAGTTCCAGAATGGTACTGTCAACATATCGAAAACAAAGTGAAAACTGCTCTACCCTCGAAATGTCTGTGGTTTCGTCTGCAAGGACAGAAAAGAATTTAGCTTGGTTTACTCTTTTCAAAATTGATTCTTGCATTTGATTACCGATCAATTCTAACAGTTCATTTTGCACTGTAGGACTGTAATACATGGCATTTCCTGCTGAAGACTCAATGTGTTCTGCAAGTACAGCGTCTCCATGAGCAGCTCAATATCTCAATAAAGCTCTGAAATTTCCATCGTTTGAATTAGGTTCTTCAATCATAATGCGGCCAGAATCTCTGTGTCCACGGAATGACAATTCTTGTCGTCCAAGAAAAACTGCATTTTCTACCATACATTTTAAAACTAACCTGTTTTTTTCAATGTCTTTCTTATCCTTAATAATCATCTGTTCACTAACGTCCGGCATTTTCCCGTCAAAGATTTTAAAAAATTCGTCTCTTGATGTGCACGAATGGGCATGGTACTTGCTTTTTTTGTGCTTTTCAAAAACCTCAATAGCATCTTTCCAGTTTCTAAAAGGTTTTGTTACCAAGCTCTGTGGCTGTTCGTGTGAACTCTTTCCAACGGCAGAAGGAGAAAAAATTACACAAGCCTTACAAAATGCGCCATTCAGTTTGCCTGAATAAGCTAACCAAGAGTACCTCTGTATCCATTTATTTTGAAATAAACGCTTCTTGACCTCTATGTGTTGAATATAGCCTATGAATGTGTTAGAAGGCTCCCATGTTCTTCTTAGTACCGTTTCTTTGTCTATGTTAGAAAGAGACGTATTATTCATACCAACAAAGTGCCCAATATCATTTTTCGGATACAACTCATCATTTTGTAGTGTTGAAATTGTTGGAAGGTTCTAAAAAGAAAAAAAAAATTAGGGCCTAAGCCTAAAAAAAGTAAAGGTACCGTAGAGGATGGACGTCCAGTTACCGTACATGCGTTGGGTGACAGGCAGTGTCGTCATGCCATCTGTTTCACTCCACGGCTTGGTCCGAATTACATCGTATCATTAGCGGCGCCGTGGTCCAGGCAGTAAGGCGAGCGCTTAGAAAATATAAAGTCCCGGGATCGAATCCCACTCTGATCTGATTTTTTTGCTCCCAAATTATATAAAAATTTGGTGTTATTTTTATTTTATAATTATTTTTGTGCTAGGCCTAGTGCTAGTTATATTCATAATAGGTTAAGTTACGTTGGGTAAGGTTAGTTTAGATTTTGCTGGTTAAAATAATCAGTTTTTAGAATTGTGAACCTATTGACGTCACTGCCAGACACCCAATGCGCGTACGGTTACCGTGCGTCTATCCCCTGCGTTTAGATTTACCAAACTGGTAGTGTAAAATGTATTCTTAGACTTAAAAAATAAATTATTTGTCAAGTTGTACAAACTTTATACTAAATTAGGCGTCAGCAAAACGAGGAAACCTTACGGGAAATAGTTGGTCCAACAAAAACAGACGTAGTCTTAATAGATAAATAATGTTTACAATTAGACCCAATTTCAATAACAAAGTAAAATATTTAAATATAGGCTATATTTAATTTACTCCTCCGTCCGTACTCAATCTCGGTTTTTTAGAAATGCGTCCATTTTATTTATTTAATATGAATATAAATTATCATCACAGTTCACAGCAAGCATTAGACTGAACACTAAAACACTTCACCATGTAGGCCTATGAATAATTACGTTTTCAACTGTCAATACCCGTAAAACTTAGTTTTTATGATTTCTACAATGTTTAAAATTTTATAAATTTCGGGGGGGGGGGCGGCTAGTGTTGCCAGGTCCGATTTATTTTTAATCGGTACATAAGCAAAAACAAATCGGGATTTAGGGTTGTAGATCGGGACAAATAAACAACAATAGCCCAGTAAATGACCGTTTTGGAGAGTAATTTTCAGAGTCAACTCCGAATTGCATGAAAATCTAGTTTTAGGTTCTACTTACTGTCTACTTCAAAGTTGAACTTGTACCGTTGGTTGCTTTTACTTGGGGGGTAACCCCTTCTCGGGGGTAAAAAAACGCGCTTTTAAAGTAAGTCCCAAAATGGATCAACTGACTAACTCTATAAAATTTTTGTTCTATATAATTTTTAAACTAAGTCAATACTTTTCAAGTAATTTTATCGAAAAAAATATTCTTAGCAAAAATGTAGCTCTTAAAAAAGCAAAAAAAATTGTTTGTTCAGAAAGTCTATAAAACCAGTAAACGCAAAGTTGTAGCTCATCAAAAATACGTTCTTGTTCGTCAAATTCCAAATCGAATTTTTCAACTTGAAATAACCAAAAAATTAAGCAAAAACTTTTTAAAGTGTTATAAAAAGCTTTAATTTTGTTTTATATAAAAGTCTCTAGCATTAAAACTAAGCGAGTACGCTCAAAATAAAATTGGCTCCTTTTTTGGTAAAAAGAAAATCGTGAAAATCTCCCCCTATTAAGCACCGTAAATAAAATTAAACGTTACCGCTTTACCATTTACTTTATATGTGTATTGTTTATACGATCAGAAGGGTTTACTGGTTATGAGTGCTTGGTTTTGAAAAAAAAATGGTTTTATAATAAAAAAAAAATTTCCTAAAATATTCGAAAATGCCCTTTTTTCAAAATAACTTAAAAAGTATTAGGGATACTAAAAATCTCAAGGAGTAAAAAGTAGGTAGGTTTTACTTTTATAAATATGATATGATTCATTTTGTTTTCCTATTAGACCAAAATTGGTTCAAATATGGCTGTTCATATTTTGCATACACTCGTGATTAGTGACTCGTTCAGGCCCTTTCAATCATGAAAAAATACATAAGTAAATTAAATTGTTTGTAAAGTGGTAACGATTAATTTCATTTGGGTGCTAAGTAGGGTGAGATTTTCACGATTTTTTTACCAAAAAAAAAAGGAGTCAACTTGGTTTTGAGCATAACCCTCTTAGTTTTGATGCAAGATACTTTTTTAAAACATAAAAATAAAGCTTTAATAAAAAAGTTTTAATTGGGTTTTCCCGAAAAGTGCTTCATTTCTTGGTTATTTCACGTTGAAATATTTGATTTGGAATTTGACGAATAAGAATGTATTTTTCATGAGCTACAACTTTGCATTTGCTGGGTCTATAGACTTTACGAGTTCACAATTTTTTTAATTTTTTTATATTATGCTACGTTTTTGCTAAGAATATTTTTTTCAATCAAATATTTACTTTTTGAGTTATTTGTGAAAATCGCCTGAAAACGTGATTTTTTGTCGAAAAATAAACATTTTCAATCGTAAATAACTCGAAAAGTATTAACTAAGTTAAAATTCTATAGAACTAAAATTGCTTAGAATTAGTCAATTTATCCGTTTTCCGTTTTTCACCCCCCAAGTAGGGGGTGACTGTCACCTCCCGAGTAAAAACAAGCAACGGCATAAGCCGTCCAAATTTTTATGCAATTCGGAATTGATCCTGAAAATTACACGGTATCGCCGTATTTCCAGTTCATTTACTGGACTACAAGGTGTTTCTATAATCTGTATTTAATCCTACATAATAATAATAATCAGACGAAATTACAAAAAAAAATCGTAGATTAAGTAAATTATTTATTTTTTATTAAAATTATATTTTTCATTCGATTTTGCCGCTTTTTTGAGTGAACTGTTTTTATAACATAGTTATAAAATTCATTGTAAGTCCTCCTGAAATTGGTTTTCGTGGGTGAAAATCGGGACATTTAGTGTCCCGATCAGGTACAAATCGGTACGCGTCTCCAGACCCCTTAAAATCGGGACGTCCCGCGCAAATCGGGACACCTGGTAACGCTAGGCGGCCCCCTTGGGCCCCTTCCCTGGCTACGCCACTGTTCGGTGGCTATATTATTGGACAATTGGACATGTCAGGTGATGGTGATAGAATGATTCATAATTCTATCAATTTATCTTCCATTATCGATTCTATCGCCGCAATTGATTTTTATGGTAATGAAGATTTTTACGAGAGCCTGCAATAAAATATGAAGATTTCTATGTTGCCCTCCGCCCCACCCCCAGAGGGAAGAGTGAGGAGTCGTGTTTGACGTTTGATGTCATTCGATAGTTGAGAAATTTAACAACAGTTTTTTGATTTTTCATTTAACGGTGTATTTCTCAAGATATTAAACCATTTCCGGAATTTTATTAGGGTCCTATCAGGATAATTCGTATTTTTCGATTATAGAGCCATCTATTATCAATTCAAAAAAATATTTCATGGTTTCGAATATTATTACGATTTGACCTCATCAAAACAAGAGTTTTGCGTATTTCTTTTAACATATTATATTTACTGTATTTTTTATTTAGATACATTTGATATCCACTCGTACATTTATACCTGATGTTGAACTTACATCTCCAAATTTCTTCCTTCTTCGATAACAAATTGTTGGCATGGATTTGTTCTTTTTTGCAACTGAATGTACTATTATGAAATTATTTCTTCTTCCTCTTCTTCTAGTTTCATGACCGTTATCGATCGTTGGATATCATGTTGGCTAGGTATGTACCATATCACTATCATCGTGACTTTAGTGAGTCAGTTCTAATTCCCGTACCATTGCCTTAAATTTTTCAGCCATGATGTTCATCTTCTATCAGGACTCAGGACCAACTTTATCTAGAATAAGACATATATCATTGTTACAGTAGTAGGTAACTATTTATTAATAAAATTTGAATTTAAAAAAAGTCAAAGTTTTTTTTATTATATGAAAAAACAGAAACTAATGTAAATTGCCCTATTATGCCCGTCGTATAGGGTAAAATGGGGTACCAAATTGAAACCAAGAAAAGCCTATTGACAAAATTAGCATACAAGTACTACTTCATCATCCTCATCTTCTACACCTGCACATGCATTTTTAGCCCATTTAAGGAGACTGGATCAGCTTATCCATCCTTCTGTGGAACTTGAATAAAAGTTTCCGCAGAACCAGTCAGTGTCACTATCTTCGCCTTTTGAATCTGACTCTACTTTGTTAGTTTTATTCAATTGCGATTTCTTACTCGTCTGTGACTCGTAAAAGGGTAAAGACTACCAATAGGTATGGTAAAAAGGGTAGCCCATTTTACCCTACCTATTGGTACCACATTTTGCCCAAAGAGCAGATTTTGAGATTATGACCTGTTTAAATTATTTCAAGTTTTTATTTTTTAACATAATGACAAACAAATACTCTAGAACACATTCACTGTTAGTTGGAGGTAATGATATTAAATAATAAATTGTTTTAGTAATACTAACAATGGATTATTTTTCGGCCAATATTATAACTTGGTTAACTAAAAACGCACATGTACTCTTCACAACAATCGACTCACAGTTAATTATATCTGCTTTATGACAGAAGGCGTAAACAGGCGTCTATTAATATAATTTCATTAACATCGTATAGATGGAGCGAGTGATATTGAAAAAACGGGGGTACCCCGTTTTAGACAGCTACCCCGTTTTGCCGCCTTTCCCTAACACTTTATTGTACTAGTGTATTTAAGAAGAATTTTACTTTACCTGCCGAGATTAATCGGAATTGAATGTAAGTGGTCGATGGCAGTAATCGATTATTTTTTGAGTTAACTTACAATTTATTTACTTTAATTATTAAAAATATTGTACAAAATTTACGACACTGTTAATTAAATTGATGTCGAAAAGTGAAATTCTGTAGTATTTTGCAATTATATTTATAAAAAATAAATCAACACTTTACTGATTTAGAGTTATTCAATATTGATAAAATTGATTAAAAATCGAAAGCGGCCATCATGCAGAAGTCACCTGTCATCACTGTCATGAAATTTTTATTACGTCTAAAATTTAAAAAATTCCTAAGTTGTAAATTGTAAGTAAGTATTAAACCAATATCAAATTGCTGGCGATAAAATTTTGTTATCACCACGTCAGTAAAGACTCTTTATTGAACTCGTCTGTTATTTGCCTCGCTCGCTAAGCTCGCTCTGCTCATAATATCAGACTCGTTCGATAAAGAGTAACTTTACTGACTTGGTACATAATAACTATTATCGCCAACCGTCAATAAAGTCATTCATTATTGTACTCATTTGACGCCATTTGCGGCAGTAAAGTAACACTTTATTGTACTGAAAGAAGAATTTTACTTTACCTGCCGCGATTAATCAAATTAACTGAGATTGAATGTAAGCGGTCGATGGTAGTAATCAATTATTTATTTGAGTGAACTTAAAATTTATTTACATTATTTATTAAAAATATTGTACAAAATTTACGTTATTATTAATTAAATGTATGTCAGAAAGTGAAATTCCGTAGTATTTCGCAATTATATTCATAAAATATAAATCGAAACTTTACAGATTTAGTAATTAGGTACTTATTCAATATTGATTACCTGAACAACTATCGATTAAACATCGAAATCGGCCATCATGTAAAAGCATTCTGTCATCGTCATTACTGTCATACGAAATTTTTATTTCGTCTACAATTGATAAAATTCTTAAATCTTTTAAATTTTGTATTAATGCAAATATATTATGAAATTGTGTTTTTGTTAATTCGATTATATAAAGTATACGACGGTGACAGATGTTAATGATAATTTGTTAGCAAATATATTTATTTAGATTTTCTACTATTCATCAAGGGAAAAGCAACTGCGCTACGGAAGGCTACACTTCATAAACAATAACGTAACTATTATCGGTATTTTTAATTTTTGGTATTTTATTTTAAGTGTTAAAATTTGTTTAATATTTAACTAAAAATACGATTAAATTGTTTAAAATATATTTATTTCGTTAAAATTATAATAATAGAAGTATAACGACTTACGTGCGTAACAAGTACACACAGTCTTTTTTCATTAGAATGTAATTAAGTAAGTGTTAACGTTTTTTATGATCGGCGATAAAATTTTGTATGGACCACGTCAGTAAAGACTCTTTATCGAACCCGTCTGTTATTCGCCTCGCTCGCTAACGCTCGCTCTGCTCATGATATCAGACTCGTTCGATAAAGAGTAACTTTACTGACTTGGTACATAAATAACTATTATTCGAAAGATTTTTTAAAATTGTTAATAGATGGCGCTATTGTCGAAAACTTTTGATAAAACTAATAAAACTTTTATCCAAAACTAATTTACTTGTACTTCTCACGTAGAATCCGGACATGCAATAAAAATACCTAATTTTTTCCATTTAAGATTTCAAGTAGGTAATGAGCTTGACACAGAAAGATTGAGGATCCTAGAGGAAAAAATCATTAGGAGATTAACAGACCTACTAACCGTAGATAATAATGAATTTAGAAAACTGATGAACTACGAAGTAAAAGAACTTTTGAACGGAGAAAACATCGTCAGATTTATCAGGGCACAGATAATCAGATGGATGGGACATGACATATAACATATACAACGGAGAAATCCAGAAGCAGTTAATTATCAAGAAAATCACAAAATGGAGACGAGTATCAGGCAGACCACGAGGAAGACCGAAAACGAGATGGGACAACCAAATAATTGCGGACCTTAAGAAGATGGGAGTTATAGAATGGACAACCATAAGCAAAAACAGGAACGAATGGAGAAATATTGTAGAAGTCACACAACCACGTAAATTTAAAATGTTAATGCGGACTGATTCCCCATGACAAATGAATCGGTACAGCCCAAAGAGGGCGACAATCACTCCCCTAAGAGTGTAGATGCCATGATGATGATGATTTATAATTTCAAAGTTGCCCCCAGCACTTTGGTACGTGGGTGCAGTGGAGTTTAGAGGCATTTGGTAAATTTTTGAAAAATAATAAAAACGTGGTTTTGATTTTTCATTTAGAAGTGTAGGTATTTCTCGAGATATTAGATAGTTTCCATTATTTTCCTAGGCCTAGGATACCAGAATAAATCGTATTTCTGTACCGTTGAGGTAAACAGTCGTATATCCATAATGTATACATTTGCAAGACAGACTTGTCAATCAACTATAAAAAATGTTGGACTTACATTACGTTGAATTCAACATTATTGGTATATTATACTACCTAAATGGAAATCTATTACTGGATATTATTATTGTTGAGAAATTATTTACTTGGTGTACGATATTGGGAGTTACGACTTTTTATCTCTATGTCTTTAAACAGGTAATATGCAAAATAAAAATTGTAAGTGATTACAAAATATTATATTTTGTAATCACTTACAATTTTGAAACGCTTTAATAAAAATGTGAATTTTTTTTTTGGTGATGCATTTAAAATTTGTACGCATAGCAGGTAACTGAGCAGGGAATTGTAATTGAGTCCTCGCTGATCTTGATACATTTAAACTCCAAATAGGTACATATGGTGACTGAGGTTTAGCATACAATATTTCGAAATTTTTGAAATCCGATACTTCCATTTCAACCACAGACACCACAGTTGCTGCCAATCCCAAAGCGTAACGATTTCCATAGTTGCTTATTTTTTTAACGTCCTTTCAATTTGGTCTGTCTCCATGTGGGTATGCCTTCTATACAAAAATTTGTGGTCTATTGTTTTCAAATTTAGACATATTTTTAGTTGCCATAGGTAACTGAACATCAGCATTATATAACGATTTTGACTGGGACAATTGTCCGACCAAATAATTAAATGTTCTACCATAGCATGTGCAAGAATAATTTCACTCCACTTCAAGAATTCTGAAGTAATTTCATGTCCACACCCCTTCCTGTTTTCGATTCGTCCCACAGCATGCAGTAATCCTTGTTTGTGGTGGAATCCTAAATTGCCAGGTTTGGTGTCCATAACTTTCAAAATTAAAAGCTTTGATTATTCGTCAGGTAACGGGTTGGAAGACATTTTTGTATGTCAACTATAATCACTTTGGTTTTATCAACTGATAATTTACTTGATATTTTGTGATTTTTCTTTTCACTATACTTACCTCATGTCAGCGTCGTGAAGATGATCTTCATATTTCTGACGAACAGCAGCTGGTGTCTCATCTTGGCCACCTTTTTTGAGTTGTTGATTAAATTTATCGCAGTCACCGCAGTAACACGGGATAACACCCTCAAAATGTCATTTAATGTAAAAATGAAGTTACGATTGTTTAGCACTACCGCATACCAAAGCATACTATCGTAATACACACGTATCTATGGATATACTACTGTTTACCTCAACTACTGACTAATGGAGTTGCTATTGTTTCTAAACGCCTTATCTAGGCAACTAATAATGCTGGATGTACGATTTTTTGCCACCATATGCTATGAAAATCTGACAACAAAAGCGTGGTATTAACTCCATTTCGGCAAAAATTTGAGTTACGACTGTTTACCTCAACGGTACAGATATATAAATTAGTTTCCGAAAAGAGACACTTCAAATTCGTTACTGAAACTAATTGAGTGTAGATAAAATTTTTATTAAGTAGTATATCAATGGACTGCCGGAATGATACATCTCTTTCGCACTCACCATTGAGGGCCGCCTAATACGCGCATAGTGCACATTGATAATGTGCACACTGTGTAAGTATATGTTCTAATCCCGGAGGATTTGTGATTACGGACAGACAGACAGACGGAAGAACAGGCAGGCATGAAACCGGAAATATATATTTGTTCTCGTCTTTCTAAGGCGCGTCAAATAATATATCTCTTGTACTATTTCGGCGAATGTAAAACAGTATTTCCGGTTGAAACACTGGAACCGAAAGTCCGGGGTCTAATTTGTTGTGTTTACGAACGGACAGACAGGCATGGATAATTCAAGGTTTTCACATTTTAACCTTCGGATGACCAAGCGGGGGAAATTGTGACCCCAGCGTATGTTTTTCTTTAATAAATTCAAAAGTATTTTAAATTTTTAACTCATTATTTTTTTATTTGACTTTAATATCATTCTAGATATCCTCATATTTTGAAATAAAAACAATTCGCTATATTTTACGAATAAAAAATATATTCTGAAGTTGATGTTTAGTAAAATACCGTCTATTATGTGTAATTCCAAGTAGTTTTACGCTAATAACGTCGATTTTGCAAAGTAACAAGACACTTACTCAACATACACACTACACATGACACTAATACTTATGTTGTGACTGGCTGAATGACATTAAGTCAATGCCATAAAAAAACTTCATTTTTGAAGTTATACTTCTTTACCGGCGATAGAGGGTGAATTTTTATATGGTAAAACCTAACGACCGGGCGCATGCGCATTATAACTTTGTTCTGATTGGATGTTCAAATGACATGTCAAAAATTATTCGATATGGCGGCTGTGGCACAGCTGTAGTTAGATTATTTATGGTTGTTGCGTTTTAAAATTTGTGTGAAAAGAAACAACAAACAAAAGTTAGTTAATAGTTATACTGCCTTTTTAAATAGTTTTCATATACCTATATTTTTGGACTTTTGGACTATTTTGGACAAGGAAAACTCATTCTAATTTGGTAAGTAGTTTTTATTATGATCATATTGTAATTATACATTTGGATTAGGTTGAAATACATACATTTATTTTCTCAAGAATGCGGATTTTAGAGAGAAATCCCAAATTAGGTTCGATTTTTATTTTTAAATTATGATTTTTTGGCGTAGATTTATTTATCTAGTAGGTATGTAATGCTTTGATTTACATACTTAATTTGATTACCAACAAAAGTTCTACCAATCTTCATCTAATATATTGTTTTCTTACTGTTTTGTTATATTTTTATATTTTCTTCCACAAAATTTAAACTACATAATTTAATTTTCAAAACAACTGTCAAACAGTAAAACGTTCAGTTACTGTATTTTTCCACATGATAAATAATGTGAGATTGGACGAGTGAGTCTACGCTTCGATTACGAATTAAAGCGCCACGAAATTCACGGGTTCAATTCCCGATGCAAGTTTTATTTTTTTATTTTTTTATGCATGTTATGATTGTAAGTATATTTGTTATATAATTTTTTTTTCAGAAAATGCGTATTTAAAATTTTTGCCAACAATTATTATCGTTCAGAAATCATTTTTTCTTTGTGGCATTTTTCAATGTGTTTGTGTGCGTTTTATTCTTTTATTTTTTTAAATTTTTGGTATTGTCTTAAAAATCACATAATATGTAGTAGAAGTATAACTTCTTACGTGCGTACAAAGTACACACACATTCTTGTTTTGTTAATTGTCATTTTTGACATTTTTGACCTGGGGTCATTTTTCCCCCCTTGGTCATCCGTGTAACAAAAAAAGGTTAGTCATCGGAAGGTTAAAATGGTGAAAACAATAATCTACCTCAATAATGAGAATTTTTTACTTTCTATTAACAAAAATGATTTCGTAAAATTATTACATACACTAAGTAGTCGTGAAGAATTAAATTAAAATATCCTATTTAAAAATAACTTGAACACTCTGTATACTGCAAAAATGCATCCTTTCTCTGCCGAAGAATTGATGTTCGAAAATATATTCCAAAACGGATATGGAAACAAAGAAACAAAGGATGGAATCGATCACATTCCTTACAAAATTTACAGTATAAAATATACAATGCATTAAATCTAACTGTGGGAAATAGCCGTCTCGGTGATATTTCACGTTTCGAGTAATGCAACAGTTAGAAGACTTAAAATGTTAAGGTAAATGGCTATTACTCAGTCTAAAAGAATGTGTTAACGGTAATAGTTGCGATAATCGCATAAAAAAATAAAAAAAAAATTATTGTCGACTTTGCCTCCTGTGAGGATTGAACTCACGACCCCTGGTTTACAAGACCAGTGCTCTGCCACTGAGCTAAAGAGGCGATGAAAAATTTTGCTACTAATAGCTATATACACTAAAATCGATTTTTATATTATTTTTAAGATAGCTTTTTAGTTAATATTAAAACAATTTTTTTACTAATGCAGGCAGTAAATAAAAGTGTTTTAAGTTAATAAAATTTAGATTTGATTTAAAATAATACCTACAGCAAGAATAATTATTATTGTTCAACGTGAAAGGATATTAAATTTAAATGAAGCTAAAATGCGGGAAGAACCTTAGCGAATTTAAGTTTAATTTTTATAACTTATTTGTGCCTATTGTGTTAAATAATTAATAAATAATGTTCAATCTATGCATATTATAACCTATAGCCCGATCAGGGAACACAAAATTTTACAAAAACCTCCAAAAAAATAAAGGAAGGATGAACATTTGGGAATAGGTAGTTGATATTGTCTATTATTAAGAAAAAGTTTGCAATTCTACATCCCCTCCACTTTACAAAAATTGGAAAATACGGGGTGAAAAATATTTTCTCGGGGGTGAAAAAATATACGTTCAAAATAAGTCCGGAATTGGATAAAATGACCAATTTTAAGCAACTTTTGTTCTATAGAGTTTTTTTACTAAGTCAATAATTTTCGAGTTATTTGAGAGTGAATATGTTCATTTTTAACAAAAAAAAAACATGTTTTGGACGGTTTTTCGGAGATAACTCAAAAAGTAAGTATTTTAGCGAAAAAAATATTCTTAGCAAAAATATACCTAGCTTATAAAAAACTGAAAAAAAATGGTGTATGCATGAGGTCTGTTGACCCAGAAAGGCAGATTTGTAGCTAATGAAAAGTAGGTTCAGGTTCTTCTTCTTCAAATTCCAAATCGAATATTTCAATGTGAAATAACCAAAAAACGGAGCACTTTTCGGGGAAAATTCATTACAACTGTTTAAAGTGTTTAGAAAAAGGTTTATTTTTGTTTAAAAAAAAAACTTCTAACATTAAAAGTAAGTGAGTTAGGTACGCTTAAAAAATTATTGGTGCCAGGTGGTATTTTTTGGTATAAAAATA
The DNA here is from genome assembly GCF_917563875.1 of Diabrotica virgifera virgifera. Lineage (NCBI taxonomy): Eukaryota > Metazoa > Arthropoda > Insecta > Coleoptera > Chrysomelidae > Diabrotica > Diabrotica virgifera. The sequence continues at coordinate 200,314,457 of NC_065445.1, read as the reverse complement.
GCGAAAATCACCCCCTAATTAACTTCTCAAATAAAATTAATCGTTACCGCTTCACAAGTTACTTTACTTATGTATTGTTTATATTATCTAAAAGTTTCATTGATTCAAAGTGCTCAGGTTTAAAAAAATTGGGTTTAAAATAAAACATTTTTTTTTTAATTTTGAAAAAAAATGGAATTGTTTGTGGAATTAATTTAAAAATTATTAGTAATACCAAAAATCTAAAAGAGTAATAAAATGTACGTTTTGCTTTTCTGAATATTTCTGATTTTTTGTTTTCTTGTTAGACAAAAATTGGTTATGCTATGAGGCTATGGCTGTTCAAAATTTGCCTAAACTCGGGATTAGTTACTCGTTCAGGCCATTTTAACTACAGCTTTTTCAAAAATATGCACTTTGAACCAATGAAACTTACAGATCATATAAATAATACATAGAAAAAGTAACTTGTGAAGTGGTAATAATAAAATTTATTTGTGATGCTAATTAGGGGGTGATTTTCGCGATTTTTTTACCAAAAAATAAAAGGGAATATTTTGAGCGTAACTCACTTACTTTTAATGTTACAAGTTTTTTTTTAAAACAAAAATAAACCTTTTTCTAAACACTTTAGTAGTTATTTATGATATAAGTGTTAAAAGTACACGTTTAAGGTACGCATGTGAAAGTTTGCAGAATGAGCGATAGCGAATTCTGCAATTCACATGAGTGCCTTAAAAATGTACTTTTTAACACGCATATCATACAATATTTTTTCTACAAACGTAATTACAGGACAATAACTACAAAAACTTTTACTTGAACTTGACTGACATTCCATTTTTATATTTTTTTGACATTACATCAAAATGGCCTATACGGTCAATACGAACTGCAGTGCCTTAAATTTTTTTAAAGCACTAGTGCCTTAAAGTAGCATTTTTAACACGGTTGTAGAAAAAAAAAAAGTTAAAATGAATTTTCCCCGAAAAGTGCTCCGTTTTTGGGTTATTGCACATTGAAATATTCGATTTGGAATTTGACGCAGAAGAACCTACTTTTCATTAGCTGCAACTCTGCTTCTTCTGGGTCTACAGACCTCATGTATACACAATTTTTTTCAATTTTTTATAAGCTATATTTTGGCTAAGAAAAGATTTTTCGCTAAAATACTTATTTTTGAGTGATCTCCGCAAAACCGTCCAAAAACACGTTTTATTTTGTTAAACATGAAAATATTCACTCGCAAATAACTCGAAAAGTATTGACATTTTATCTAATTCCGGTCTTATTTAGAATGTATATTTTTCACCTTAGAGAGGGGGGTATTTCCATTTTTGTAAAATGGAGGGGATGTAGAATTGTAAACTTTTTCTTATATACTAATAGACAATTTCAACTACCTATTTCCAAATTTTCATCCTTCCTTTATTTTTTTTGGGTCAGATTGTTCTTTGATCGGGCTACTAGTCCATGTTGAATTGTGAGACCGCTCCCGTATGAAAATATTTCTGATTCGGTAATGGCGCACCCGAATTTTCCACTAGAGGAGGGGGGGGGTGTTGGCTTGGGCACCCATTTTTTTTGTATTGTTTGTGAAAGACAAGTTACATTTTCCTACTGTTCTTTATATATTTTTATATGCCCTGGGGTGGGGGGGTTTAAAACCTCCAAACCCCGGGTGCGCCACTGTGATTCGGTTTCTTTGCGGATCCCTGTTCAAAAATACCCCCTAAACAAGTTAGAAGGGTGCCGAGCGAAATTTTTGAACAATTTATTTAAACATATTCAAAATATCACCTTTTTTTGCTCTGGAAAATTTTTTATTAGGTTTTTGGGACTTTTTTTAAACAAAAGATTTCTTCATTTTTCACAAAGGTACATAGATAGTTTTCTAGTTATAAGCCATTTAAAATCTGAACAATGCGAAAATACGCATTTTCAAGGCTTGAAAAAACTCTATATGTAAATTAATAATTTTCAGGTTGCCAAGTGCCTAAACTGAAGTTTAAACATTTAATTTCAAGATTGTGACGAGTAATCGGGGCTTATTTCAATATAAACCGTTGTTTTTTTTATTGTTAATTATGCGCGTCAACTCGAATTTTAAGCCGCCGCCGTCACACTATATGGTACATCTCTGTCACATTTATACATATTAGGTATCCGTAGGTACTTATGTGAAAAATTCTCAGCAAATACATACTTGACGTTTATTAAATTTTATTAGAGCGTAGACGCAAAATTTCTGGACAATGCTTTTTAAATGCATTCATTATTTTTTTTCTTCGAATCTTAAGAAACCAAAAATAGTTGTAGTAGTGTTTTTGAAAAATTTAAATGCAGAATGAATTATTACATTATTACCGAGGGCTGAAAGTTCGTAAAATGTTTATTTTAATAAGTTACACGGGTGAAAAAGGGGGAAAATTTAGTATGATTTTTTATTTCAAATATCTCATTCAAAAGAAACTTTGTTGATTCTAAGGGAATTTCATTCTGCGTTTAAATTTTTCAAAAATATTTATTAGATTTTTCAGGTTCGAAAAAAATGAATGCATTGGCCCGAAATTTTGCGCCTATGTTCTTTTAACATAGTAATTATTAATACTTTATTTTAGATATACATATGTATTTTTATTATTTATTTATTTATTCAATTAATTCAAAAAGTCCAGTGGACGCGCATAATTAACAATTAAAAACTATCTATATTGAAATAAGCCCCAATTACTCATCAAAATCTTGAAATTGAATTTTTAACTTCAATGTTCAGATATTAAACCGCTTTATAACTCAAAAACTATGAAGTTTTTAGAAAAATTACAAAAGAGCTTTTTTGTTTAGAAACACCCAAAAAAACCTAAAACATATATTTTCGGGTGCGAATGAAATTGTTTAATCAATTTCTACCCAAAGATTTCGCCCGGCACCCTTCAGATTTTTTTAAACGGGGCATTTTTGAAAAGGAATCCGCAAAGAAACCGAATAAGATATTGTTTCATAGGAGAGCGGCCTCACAACATGGAATATAATATATGCAAGTTACGTGAACGATGCTCTATCATAAAATATGGAAATGAAATGGATGTGGTCGTTGCAATTCCCTAAGAGAAGGATCATTCTTCATGCAAAGTAAACTGTCACTAAAGCAGATGATTATTATAATTCACGGATTTACGCATAACTTCCCACAAATTGAAATCCAAAACGAAGCTTCACTCGGTGTCTCAAATACAACTACAGAACTACATAACATACTATTGTCGACTGATGCAATTTCTGTCGAGAAGTTTGCACCAGATAAGTAATTTGGAACAGTACCATGTGGAAATCGGAGGATTCGATGAGAACGGTGAACAAATCAAGGTGGAATTCAAGACAAGTCCTAGTTCTAACTAGATAGTGCAATTGCAGGATCCAGCATCCAGCTGGATCCAGCGATTTTTTTTACATGATGGACCCAGAAAACCATGCTGGATCCAGCAGCGCGGATCCGCAAACGTGTCAAATTTGAAATAGGTTACTTAATGTCTTCATTAGCCTCTTTATTCAAAGCCGTGAGTCTGCAGCTTGCCATTCTATCACGCTAGCAGTATCTCAGTATGCTGGAAAGTTTCTACAACCTAAAAGTTTGCATAGATCAAGCGTTGATAGACATTGATACTGAGATAATATTCTCTGCTGACGAGTGGTCAATATCAATGAGTTGATAGCCACTCTTTAACCGGTGAAACTGGCTGTAGAAGCTCTTTGCAGAAGAGAGTCCATTTTGATAACGGCCGACACAACCATAAAATTTGTCTTAGACAAACTAAGTAGCCAGGAATCTAGCTTTAGTGCCAATCCATCGGAAGCATTACGCAACAGAATCGCGGAACGGCGCCTCTCTGAAATTACAGGTACATTAGTGTACTTACAAAATCCAAAAAAGTATGACGAAGGACTAAACAATCCTGGTTTTCTCCCCATGCCAAAAAAGAATGCAATGCGACAAGAGATGAAAAATTTGTTGAGTCGTATAAATAAACAAGTGATTGTGGAACCAGTGCAAGAGGACATAATGAAAGAAGATGGGTCACCTAATCCGGAGCTTGAACTTGAGATTGAATTGAATCGAAAAAGAGAAAACTTTTATAACCAAAGAAAAACTGGTTTTGTAAAAGATTACGAAAATATTTTGGAAAAGGAAATGGCCGTTTATGAGACAGAAGAAGTGAAAGGCGATCATTTGTCAATGGTCTACGACTATTTGATGACCTTAAAACCGACCAGCATAGAGGCCGAAAGGACTTTCTCCGCAACCGGTTATATGTACAGTTCTGTACGCATTAGGTTAGACGATAGATAGAATATGTTCTTTAAGGTCTTCCAAAAACTAAATAATTCACGGTTCTGTTTAGAAACTCAGAATACAGACAAAAAAAAAACATTAAAATCGTGTTTTTATTTGGATTCCATATTTTGCTGGATCCGTGCTGGATCCAGCTGGATTTAGGCCAATCTTGTAAAAATCCAGCTGGATTGAAAATGCTGCTGATTGCAATCACTAGTTCTAGCACAGGAAGTAGGTACCATCGAGGTGCTTATAGGCCCGGAAAATTGGTTTTTAAAGGTGTGCAGAGGAGTAGTGGGAAGTTATTCGTAACACTAGTGACCAGCGGCAGCAAGAAGCAAAGAAACACTTTTGAGCATTATATTCACGTAGGTTATGGTTACAAGTATATATCCAGGGAATACAGTAGGTATGTTAATCTCAAATGCGTATGGTAATTTATAATTGCCGTTATTTTATAGTTTATTTGGTGGATACAAATTTTGCATTGAAGACTGTTACCTAAATATATTATTTCATATATCGTGGTTTTCGTTTAATAAATTGCTGTTTCTGATTAAATGCTTCTTTTCCAAAATTGTATGCATTTTTAGCATTTTCTTATAACAGTGCATAAATTCAATGAGTGTTGAGTAGGTTATGTCTTAGCAAAAATTGAGGTTGACATACTTGGCCATGGTGTTGCAGGCAATAGCCATGCTTTGGCTGAACAGATCTAAGGGCGTCCCTTGAGTCCCTTCTTGAGGGTGTTGCCGGATTGCTTGTGGTGTTGTGTTGTTTTCTTTCTTCTATCGTGTGTGAATTCCTTGTTTACAATGGGTAGTCATTTTTTGTTAAAACCTTTGTTAGCAGGTTTTCTTCTTTCTGAAATGCATTTTCATTGGAATAGGTGTTTTGGGCTCTATCATATAATGACTTAATGATTCCATTTTAAATGTTTACGTTTTTATTTGAGTGTAAATTTAAATAACCGTTGGTGCGGGTTGGCTTTCTGAAAATTTGATGTACCATAGGGCATAAAACACCCACCCTCAGATCTTTTCAGTCTAAGCATGACTGTTGCCTACAACACCATAGCCAAGTATGTCAACCTCAATTTTTAATTAGACATAACCTCATCAACACCTTGGCGGTTATACACTCTTTTAAGACAATTTATTTTCTTCTTCTTTCTCATAATCCTTACTGCCCTTCAGGGCGTTGGATGACAATTTATTTAACAATCTTTTTTGAAAACTGGATTTCTGGAGTGGAGATCGAAACACCAAATTTTTAGGTAAAAATGTAATTTTCATATAAACAACTGTAGCTACCCCCATATAAACACAATATTTAACTCAGTCATGCTAAAAAAAACAGTACGCCAGGGAAATTAGACAAAAATATACCATGTTCGGGACACTTGAGCAGCCAGGTTGCAAGTGGGTTTTTTGGCTACTATATACCTAATACATTATAAATACAAAAATGCCCGTCACAGTTTGGAGAAATTTAGTTATTAACAAATAAGGAGTCAAAAATGGGAGTTTTTTCGTTTAAATCGCTACAGGTAAAAATAGAGTGATTAAATATCTTATTTATAATATTTTTCTTTTAGTAGACGAGCCAAGGTTTAAAATACCGCTTTTTGAATTTTGGACCGATCATTAATTTGTTGCTTCGGATATTGTAAAATAAAAGTAAAAGTTCGAAAATAAAAAATTTGCTATAACTTTTGCGAAAATGAATTTAAGAATATTGCAAGAAAGTTGAGTTAAACAGTCCACACAATGCACAAAAAATTTTACGACGATTCGTCAATTAGTTTAAATTTTATTCAATTTGTTTATCCCAAAGAGCTTTTTTTTCGCAATGTTATTGTTCAGAATATAATAATTTTATAGCAATTCTGTGGAAAAAACATGAAAGAAGAATAGTCATATTTTCAACGCATTTAAAAAAATCATTAAAAAGTCATTTTTATCACCCCGAAAACATTTTACTAAAATAGATTCATTTTAGGCTTATAATGGTAGGGGAGCAAAGTATGCTAAATGTGCAGTCACTCGAGCGCTTTGGGGACCTATTGGGTTGTGATTATTAGGTCCTAAAACTAAAAAAAGTTAAGTAAAATTTTCCATTTTAGCGGGCGCTTGCCATTTTTTAATTTAATTTTCCATTTCCATTAATCGTTTTTTCCGAATATGGCGCCATCTATCCATAATTCGAAAAAATGTTTCGAATAAAAGTTGCTTATTTTTATGCAGAGAATTCAAATCCGCAATAAAAAATGGGGGCTCCCATTTAAGATTTTAAAGTAACCCCCCACCCCACCTCCGTGGGTGGTCGCGTTTGGTACCATTCGATATATTTTTCAAAAATATTAAATAAGTGTATTTTACAGTTTTTCGATCTGATTGTTTATTTTGCTAAATATCGCGGGATTTGTATTTAAAATTTAAAATTTACCCCCACCCCTCTCTGCGAGGGGTCGTGTTTGGTATCTATCGATAGATTTTTGAAAAATATTGAACGTGAAGTTTTTACTTTTTCGATCTGACGTTCATTTCGCGAAATATTCGCCTTTTTCTTGTGAAAGTTTGTGACTCACCAATTCCCAACAGTCCACACAATGCACAAAAAATTTTACGACGATTCGTCAATTAGTTTAAATTTTATTCAATTTGTTTATCCCAAAGAGCTTTTTTTCGCAATGTTATTGTTCAGAATATAATAATTTTATAGCAATTCTGTGGAAAAAACATGAAAGAAGAATAGTCATATTTTCAACGCATTTAAAAAAATCATTAAAAAGTCATTTTTATCACCCCGAAAACATTTTACTAAAATAGATTCATTTTAGGCTTATAAATAATTTGAATAACTTTGTTATATTGACTGTTATGTATATGTAATTAATATGTAGGCGAAAATTCAATAGAATTTGAAAAACTGGTATTTTTATACGAATTTTCAAAAAAAACTTTTTGCCTAGGTTAATTACGGTCAAAGTTAGCCACTTTTTTTTAATTGACGGCTACTTTGTTTATAACAATTAAGCAACCTAACTAGAGCCATTTTGAAGTTGAAGGTATATAGTTTATGTGTAAAAGTTTCAGTAAACTTTGAACCTCAATAGAGTGGTTAATAAAGTTTTAAAAATGGCGTCCTAACGGAACGGATTCGTGCTCGGTGGAGGGGAATTATTAAAATCCGTGCACTCAAAAAATGAAACTGATTCTTCAAACATATGCTACGATTAATAATATCGCCGGAGCTTGTTGATGGATTTTAGATCATAATTTTTTTAATTTGTATGTACTCAAAGTCTTTTAGAGTACGTTATGTACGCACATCCCCACCTAACATTACAAAATGTTAGGTGGGGGGAACTCCATCACTCAGGGATATGAAAAATAGATTACGACCGATTCTAAAACCTACCGAATATACATATATATATATATATATATATATATATATATATATATATATATATATATATATATGAAGAGGGCGAAACACATTTCTAAGAACTGGTGTTTGGATCTTTGATTGTATTCAAAAAAAAAATTTTTTTCCCAGCCGGAAATGGTGGATGTGTGAATTGTTCGTAAGGGGATTTTTCCACATTCTCTATTTCATCTGTTTGTTTTATATATATATATATATATATATATATATATATATATATATATATATATATATATATATATATATATATGTCAAACGATGACTACCGGGACTTTTTTTAAGGTGTATATACAGACGCAAAATCTTGAGTACATTACTATTTTCTACACGGTACACTATATACTTTTTAAAAAACTGTAATATTTTTGAGTTTCTCATATATTGATGAGTTCCGGTACATTTTAATTTTTCTCAGGTAACGTATTTAGTTAATTATTTATGTCAAACGATGACTACCGGGACTTCTTTTAAGGTATCTATCCAGACCCAAAATCTTGAGTACATTACTGTTTTCTACACGGAACACTATATACTTTTAAAAAACGGTAATATGTTTGAGTTTCTCATATATTGATGAGTTCCGGTACATTTGAATTTTTTTCTGGTAACGTATTTAGTTAATTATATGTCAAACGATGACTACCGAGACTTCTTTTAAGGTGTCTATACAGACCAAAATCTTGAGTCCATTACTATTTTCTACACGGTACACTATATATTTTTTAAAAACAGTATACAGTGTATAAAGAAACAGTATATTCTACACTTTGAAATATTGCGATTTAAGCCAACTTACTTTAATAAAAATGTATGTTGATATGTATTAAGAATTATACAGGATGTTGTGCAATTTTAAATTTTTTTTACTACAACTTTCATGAATGTGGACATTTATGTATAAAAATTTATGACTGGAGGCGTCTGAGTATGTGCAACTATAATTTGATACATACGTTGATGTAGCTTATATAGGCCGCCACATATGCCACGTATACGGGATAAATTTGGTCTTAACATTTTGCTTTTCAAGTTATCGCTATTTGTGTGAAAAAACTTGTTAATAACTTCAAAACTCAACAGTTTTCGAGCTAATTGCATTTTTCAAATCAGCCATGCGGGTTACCTCGTAATTTGAATGGTGAGAACTATTTACATTTTTTACAAAATGATTTTATTGATTTGTTGGTAGAATTGCCATTAAACTTAAGGCAAAATTTGTGGTTCATGCAAGATGATGCACCCCCACATTATACGAGGGCAGTGAAAACATACCTAAATACCGAATTTCCTGAACGCTGGATTGGTCGTGGTGTATAGTGGTATATAGGGAGCAAAGAAATAACGTGTTTACAAGAATCCCATATACATTCGCAAACCAACTTTATTCGCAAACCAACTTTGGGAAGAAACAGATAATACAGCAGTTTGTTTTGAACCAACGATGCTATTTAATATGAGACGATCTTTTATGCAACGTATTGATACCTAAATACATTGAAGAAATTGGTGGATATATCGAACACTTACTTTGAAAAAAAGTTTAATGTTATTCACTTTAACTAATTCTTACTTTGGTTTATAAATAAAATGTATTTTATTATGACTTTAATTTAATATAAAACGTAAAATGTTTGATATCAAATCCTATAAAACGTTATTAAATATCCTACTGATGTATGTAAAAAATATTAGCGTATACTATTTTTATCGTCAATCTTTTGGAAACTATCAATTTAGTCAAAAGTACTCGTATTCACAAGTATTATTGTTTTTGTTTTTTTCCTTTGTTGCCTGCAGTAACTGCATTTAAGCCGAGTTATGCAGCTGATCTGAAAAATACGATTAACTCGAAAACTGTTAAGTTTTGAAGTTATTAACAAGTATACAAGTACATTTTTATACATAAATATCCACATTCATTAAAGTTATAGCGAAAAATAAAATTTTAAATTGCAATTTCAACACCCTGTATCTTTCTTAATATTAACATTATAATATTTTAAAGTGTAGAATCTACTGTTTATTTTTGTACAATTACTTAAGGACAACCCTGTATACAGACCTAAAATCTTGAGTACATTACTATTTTCTACAGAGTACCCTATAAACCTTTTAACAAACTGTAATATTTTTGAGTTTCTCATATATTGGTGAGTTCCGCTACATTTTAATTTTTTTCAGGTAACTTATTTAGTTAATTAGTATTAAGGTGTAAATACAGACCCAAAATCTCTTACTATGTCCTGTTTGGTAGGTACACTATATACTTTTGAAAAAACTGTAATATTTTTGATTTTCTCGTATATTGATGAGTTCCGGTACATTTGAATTTTTTTCAGGTAACGTATTTAGTTAATTATATGTCAAACGATGACTACCGGGACTTCTTTTAAGGTGTCTATACTAGTACAGATCAAAATCTTGAGTACATTACTATTTTCTACACGGTACACTATATACTTTTTAAAAATCAGTATATAGTGTATAAAGAAACAGTAGACTCTACACTTTAAAATATTGCGATTTAAGCCAACTTGCTTTAATAAAATGTTGATATTAAGAATTATACAGGGTGTTGAAATTGCAATTTTAAATTTTTTTGCTATAACTTTCATGAATGTGGACATTTACATATAAAAATTTATGACTGGAGGCTTCTGAGTATGTGCAATTATAATTTGATACATATATTGATGTAGCTTATATAGGCCGCCACATATGACACGTATATGGCATAAATTTTGGGCTTAACTTTTTTGTTTTTCAAGTTATCGCTATTTGTGTGGAAAAAAGGTAAACTTGTTAATAACTTTAAAACTCAACAGTTTTCGAGCTAATCGCATTTTTCAAATCAGCCATGCCAGTTACCCTGTAATTTGAATGGCGAGAACTATTTACATTTTTTTCAAAATGACCTTTTTAATTTGTTGGAAGAATTGTCATTAAACTTAAGGCAACATTTGTGGTTCATGCAAGATGATACACCCCCACATTATACGAGGGCAGTGAGAACATACCCAAATACCGAATTTCCTGACCGCTGGATTGGTCGTGGTAGTCATTTTCGTTGGCCACGACGTAGCCCAGAATTTAATCCGCTCGATTTTGGTGTATGGTGGTGTATAGGGAGTAATGAAACAACGTGTTTACAAAAATCCCATAAACACTCGCAACCAACTTTTTAGGAACAAATAAATAATACAGCAGTTTATTTTGGTAACGTATTTAGTTAATTAGTATTAAGGTATAAATAGAGATCTTACTATTTTCTGTTTGGTAGGTACACTATATACTTTAAAAAAAACGGTAATATTTTTGATTTTCTCATATATTGATGAGTTCCGGTACATTTTAATTTTTTTCTGGTAACGTATTTAGTTAATTAGTATTACAGTGTAAATACAGACCCAAAATCTTGACTACATTACTACTTTCTACACGGTAGACTATATACTTTAAAACAAAACGTAATATTTTTGAGTTTCTCATATATTGATGAGTTTCGGTACATTTTAATTTTTTTGAGGTAGGTAACATATTTAGTTAATTAGTATTAAGGTGTAAATACAGACCCAAAATCTTAAGTACATTACAATTTTCTACACGGTACACTATATACTTTTACAAAAACGGTAATATTTTTGAGTTTCTCATATATTGATGAGTTCCGGTACATTTAAAACTTTTTTCAGGTAACGTATTTAGTAAATTAGTATTAAGGTGTAAATAGAGACCCAAAATTTTGAGTACATTACTACCTTCTACACGGGACACTACATACTTAAAAGAAAAACGTAATATTTTTAGTTTCTCATATATTGGTGAGTTTCGGTACATTTTAATTTTTTTGAGGTAGGTAACATATTTAGTTAATTAGTAATAAGGTGGAAATAGAGACCCAAAATCTTGAGTACATTACTACTTTCTACACGGTACACTATATACTTTAAAACAAAACGTAATATTTTTGAGTTTCTCATATATTGATGAGTTCCGGTACATTTTAAACTTTTTTCAGGTACCGTATTTAGTTAATTAGTAATAAGGTGGAAATAGAGACCCAAAATATTGAGTACATTACTACTTTCTACACGGTACACTATATACTTTAAAACAAAACGTAATATTTTTGAGTTTCTCATATATTGATGAGTTCCGGTACATTTTAAACTTTTTTCAGGTAACGTATTTAGTTAATTAGTATTAAGGTGTAAATAGAGACCCAAAATTTTTAGTACATTAATACTTTATACACGGGACACTACACAGTTAAAAGAAAAACGTAATATTTTTGAGTTTCTTATATATTGATGAGTTTCGGTACATTTTAATTTTTTTGAGGTAGGTAACATATTTAGTTAATTAGTATTAAGGTGTAAATACAGACCCAAAATCTTGAGTACATTACTATTTTCTACACGGTACACTATATACTTTTACAAAAACAGTAATATTTTTGAGTTTCTCATATATTGATGAGTTCCGGTACATTTTAAACTTTTTTCAGGTAACGTATTTAGTTAATTAGTATTAAGGTGTAAATAGAGACCCAAAATTTTGGGTACATTAATACTTTCTACACGGGACACTACATACTTAAAAGAAAAACGTAATATTTTTTTTTTGTTGAAAAATGAACATATGCAGTCGCAAATAGCTCGAAAAGTATTGACTTGATTTATTTGTAGATGAATAAAAGAGAACAAAAGTTCCTTAGAATTAGTCGAAAACATGTCAATCCAAAATCCAGGCGGTTCTTTAAAATTTGAAAGTTTTGTAAAATTCTATCGTGAGTGAATGGACTGTACAGGGTAGCCATCTAGTGCTTTTTCAGCAAAAATTTTGTTTGGCCGATTGACCTAATATCTAATTGCACACTCTGCAAACAGTTTATAAGTAGGACGTTTAGTCTGTACAAAAACAATTGAGTGGCTGTCCGTAACAACAGTGGATATGCTATTCGTATTATATTGTTATCACCTTTTAGGCGACATATTCTATGTTTAAAAGTTTAAATGCGATATTATTTTACTTTCGGCATCACACAACACAGGAAGATTATTTTATGAATGGAGCTATTCTCAAAATCTAGACAGTTACAATTAATTTCGGAGCGAAGGCGTCGCGTCGTCTGATATTAGGAAAGAATGGAATATTTTATTTTTACATTGTAATAATTTATTATGACCTCTGACTACGTATCCAATAAATAAGTGTTCTTATATGAATATTTTAATTCGCTATGTATGTTTACCGTATTATTCATAATGCGGATAAATCCAATTTTCAAAATTTTTGTTACATATTTTTTTGTATCTCATACAGTGGCGTAGCTAGCCGTATGGGGGGCCACAGGGGCCCCATATCAAAGTGTCGCGGGGCCCTTTTCCACGACTGATATGGGATAGTGCTAAAAAAATGTTCAACAAAAGCAGCAAAAACGCGTGTATAGAATAGAATAGAAATATACTTTATTGTCACTAAAAATTTTACAATTTTATGGACAAAGCGTAGGTACAAAGAGTAGGAAAAAAACAACAACAAATACAGTTTACTGAAATTACACAAATCGTCAATATTATTACAAAATAAAAGATAATGAAATAAAACAAAACAATACAGGATGTTTCATTAATAATTGAAAATATTATAACTGTAGATTTCTGGGCTTAAAATATTACGGTTTAACCTAAATCACCTACTCCGAAAAGGCTTCCTAAGGGAGCTGGAGCTCTAGTTTTTTTTAAATACTTCTAGAACACATCTATTTAGAAAAACTAAAACTGGTACGGCTATTTATCTTCCAGAGATAAATCTATTTCACAAATTGCGAGTTTCTAGTACCGGTCATATGCATCCTCTTTGGGTAGGGCAACGGTTATTTTATTAAAAAATACTGAAATTAAAACCCAACTATAGTCTGATGTTTTCTTAACATTGTGTTTTTGATTCATTCGCTTATGTTGTATAACAAAAAAGTTAGGTATTTTAACAACTAGCCAAATTTTTCATTAATACAGGGTGTTTTTAAATAAGTATGGCAAACTTTAAGGGGTAATTCTAAACAAACGAGTCATGTTACGTATGCACGCCAAAGGTGAATATTAAATTCTTAATTGCTTGTCAAAAAAAAAACACATAAAACTTACACTTTCGATAGCGAATAAATCGAAAACTATCAATTTTATCAAAAAAATGTATAGAACACTTTTTGCTTCGAATGAACGTTTTTACCAACTTTTGCGATTAAAGTTTAATAAAAAAATTTCCACCCCCGAGATAGGGTGGCAACCACCCCCATGGTAAAAGCGCCTCTCGGCATGATATAGATTTTGATCCATGGATTGTCCACTACTTATTCTCAAATTTTCAAACAAATCGATCCATTCTGTAAAAATTGCGAGGTTTATCCATATGCGATCCATCTTTTATGAACATAGTATCAAAAAGGAACATGAGCTGTTTGTAAGCCTTCAGTATCAATTAAAGTAGCGTAGATTATAGGTTTAGTTAGAGTATGGTTATCGTATATGTTCATTATAGGGTGGAGCGCTGTTATATGGAGAAAAATGAAATAACAATTTTCACAAACGTGGTGTGCGGGATCGATGCTACTGTGGGAAAGGATTCGAAAAGTTAATTGTCATTTTTTATATTTTCACTCTAACATTTGCCCCAACGTGATTTTAATTTTGAAATTTGAAAAAATTTTTTTTTGCATTTTTACATACGCGGGGTGCGGTATCAATCAATCCGCTTCTAGGATATGAATCGAAAACTTCAATAACATTTCTTTCTATTTCTACTGAAATTGATCTATTTTGAATTTTGGGACAACCCCGACCCAACAGTGCAACCAAACAATTATAACCTGTCACAGGAGTCGACCTTCACCCTCCCACTCAATTTCAATAATTCTAAATACACGATTGGTAGTTTGATCGTGAAGGGACCAAAAAAATTGAGATGAATTTACTTAGATTACACCAACAAAAGCAACGTGAAGAACAAATTGTCTTGCAAATAGAGGTGGAATCCATTCCTAGTATTTCTAGATTGCCTATAATTTCAAAGATACGATCGAATGTTCAACAGCCAGATTGAGGACTTCCAATCGCAATCGATTATTTCCACTTCTTCACTCACAATGGCTGACGTCATATTTCCGGTTGTTACCAGAACATTAGATCGTTATGGGGTTTCAGATCGTGCTGGAGTTGCAATAATTTCTGCAGCTTTTTACGACATTGGTCTCATTGCTGAAAATGATTCATCACGAGTTATAGACAGAAGTAGAGTTCGACGAGCTCCTTCTAACGCTAGGGCTACATGACAGATGAACCTACAATTTTTGGTGCTGATATCATCGGAATATTTTACGATGGTAGAAAAAATAAAACGTTGATACACGAAGATGGTCGTAGAAGAGTCACTCAGGAGGAGCATATTACAATATTGAAAGAACAAGACTCTGAATACCTAGGCCATATTTCGTTGAAAATTGCTGACGCCAAAACGATTTGCAACTCTGTTCTGACATTCCTTCCTTCCAATTCTATCGATGCAAATCAAATGATGGCTGTTCGTTGTGATGGGACTGCCGTTAATACAGGAAACAAATGTGGCCCTATTGGTTTATTGGAAACCAGGTTTCAACGTCCACTCCAATGACCCATATGCCAACTACACGTAAATGAACTGATATTGCGTCATCTTTTTCAACATCTAAATGACAATAGAAGTGGACCAAAAGGTTTTACAGGTCCCATTGGCAAGGCAGTTACTAACTGTGAAGTATGTATAGTGGAACCTCGAGTATCCGTCTCTCCATTAACCGTCACCTACGTAAGTTGTATTGACTACATAAGCAAAAATTGGGTCATGAAGTCATTTTGTTTGAGCATTGCGATAAGCCAAACGAAATTCGCTGAAATGTACATTGCGGTAACGAATAAAGTTATGGCTGGATCAACTGTTTTGTTTTCGTTGACTAAAGATGACATAAACGAATCGTTAATTTGTGATAAGGACGCAAACGGCTATCGATTGCTGACAGATGATGAAATCATTGAAATGGCAAAAGTGGAGGACGAAACAGATTCAGAAGCTGACACAGACTCACAATTTGATGGTGGCGATGTCGATGATGTTATTGCAACTGACTGAACTGACAAAGATTTGCGTAAAGAAGCTAGAAAAGCTGCATCACACATGCAACAATTCATCGACTGGTATTCTTGACAAGAAGCCAATAAAGTAGATTGCATGATCTTACGAGGATTAAGAAAAATGTGAAGCATCAGTAAAACAAAAATTTCAGAATATTTTAAACCAAATTGATTCGTTTGTATGAACAAAAATTCCTCTTGTCTTGTAAAACAAAAGATATATACAGGGTGTAACAAAAATACAGGTCATAAATTAAATCACATATTTGGGACCAAAAATAGTTCAATTGAACCTAACTTACCTTAGTACAAATATGCACACAAAAAAAGTTACAGCCCTTTGAAGTTACAAAATGAAAATCGATTTTTTCCGATATATCGAAAACTATTAGAGATTTTTTTATGAAAATGGACATGTGTCATTTTTATGGCATGAACATCTTAAAAAAAATTATAGTGAAATTTGTGAAGCCCATAAAAATTTTATGAGGGTTTTGTTCTCTTAAACCCCCCAAACTTTCATGTACGTTCCAATTAAATTATTATTGTAGTACCATTAGTTAAACACAATGTTTCTAAAACTTTTTTGCCTCTTAGTACTTTTTGGATAAACCGGTTTTAATCGAGAGGCGGCTTCTTTTTTAATATGTTTACATAAAAATTTTATGGGGGGTTTGTGCCTTTAAACCCCCCAAATGTTTGTGTACGTTCCAATTAAACTCTTATTGTTGTACCATTAGTAAAAACACAGTGTTTTTAAACTTTTTGCCTCTTAGTATTTTTCAGATAAGGCACCTTTTATCGAGATGTGCTTCTTTATTAATATGGTTCAAAGTATACCTCAAACTGTAATTTATAAATAAATTTTCATATTATTATAAGTCTCTAAAATCGTACTGAACTGTACACAAATATGTGGTGCATTTGACAAAATATTCAAAATATCTCAAAAAACTAACTTTTCGAAAAAGTACTGAGAGGCGAAAAAGTTTTAAAAACATTGTGTTTAACTAATTGTGCCACAATGATAATTTAATTGGAACGTAAACAAAAGTTTGGGGGGGGGGGTTTAAGCGAACAAAACCCCCATAAAATTTTTATGGGGTGCACAAATTTCAATATAATTTTTTTTCAATATGTTACTATCATAAGAATTTCACATGTCCGTTTTCATTAAGAAACCTCAAACAGTTTTCGATATATTTAAAAAAGTCGATTTTTATTTTGTAACTTCAAAGGGCTGTAACTTTTTTTAGGTGCACATTTGTACTAAGGTAAGTTAGGTTCAATAGAACTATTTTTGGTCCCAGAATATGTGATTTAATTTATGACCTGTATTTTTGTTACACCCTGTATATTATAAATAAAGTTTGAGAGTTGTCTATCAATTTTCAATTTTTTTAATGTTCTGTTAACCGTCTTTTCTATTATCCGTCATACTCTTGGTCCGGTGCCCTGACGGGTAATCGAGGTTCCCCTTATTCCCAATTGTTCCGTTTGATGAAATTAAATGTACATTGTCCGATATTATCACATCGACACAGGAATTAAGCACCGACAGTATATCAATAGTGGACATTGTGATGAAAATTTTGCGAAAAAAATCCTGGTAAACTAGTTCACTCAAGCTAGATGGTTGACAATGGCTAACCGGATGAGATTACTTATATGTCTCAAGCCAAACTCTGTCAGAAAACCTAATTAGACTAATCACAGTTGTTATTTTAACGTTCTATGCTCCTATGTGGTTCAGGATCAAGACCGGGCCAATTTGTATTTTTGGTGCCAAACATTTTTATATGATACGATAAAACTATAGCGCTATTTGCCAAACCACTGGAAGAATGTTATTAACCCAGTCATGCAGAGAAATGGATTCTTTGTACATTCAGAAAATCTACTACTAGAAATGTTAGCCGACAACAGACAGTAGGCTACCTACGTCTGAGAACTTGCACTCTGCAGAATATTGAAGATTATAGAGACACCAGACATCGGAGCCTTACTTTTTTTTCCAAGAACCTACTTTAATTATGGATGCTGATGATTAAATCGATATTATAGATTGGAAAAACAAGATAGAACCTCCACCTACGAAGAATTTAAGTATCGAAATGATGTCTCAGGCCATCATAGAGCCACTGATTGTAGAAAATGAAATCCTAAGAAATATTGGAAAAATTCCGTGTCACACATAATCCACTGGAAGGTGTCTCAAATTAGTTACAGAAGCAAGTGCTGGCATCTGTGTACCACAAAGGAGAGACGGATTCATTAAGAATAAGCTCAAATCATGCCTTTTGATGTCTAAATTTGATACTAAGAAAGATTATCGTTCACAATGAGTTTTTATATTATTCTTCAATTTGTAAGCATATTTTTTTTATTTTGTATTGACTATTTTTCTTTTATTTCTTCATATTGTAGTCCTAATAGCTTAAATAAATGAATAAAAACATCATCGTGTACTCTAGTTGACTCTATTGAATTATTTTTAGAAAACATTTTCTTTATAAAATTCCAAAATTTCAGTCACAATGGGGCACTCTTCAGAGTGAAAATAAGAAAAAATGTCACATCTAAGTTTTTCATTCGAAAATGGAAGACGCATCAATTCCGCAACCCGCGAAAAAGAAATCCGAAAAAAATAAATTTAAGCTCCACCCTAATGTTCATTAAAAATAAGTAAATGGTATTCACAATATAGGTATTATCAAGTTTATCTTCTTCTCGTCTAGCTTCAAATAAAGTCGTCTCAGTTAAAACGAAACTTGAAACATGTAACTGTCAAAGATGCTAGAAGTCGAAATTATAATTTTTAGTATTGGGTATAAAGGAGAACTTTAAAATGTGAACAGAAAATGAATTTTTTTCTTACAGTTATAACTTACATGAGCTCATAAAAATAAGTATCCTACTAGATTAATGACTATTTTTTCGAGATGCTTAAAACTGTACCGGAAGCAGGCATTATACATAAATTGATTTCCGGGACAGTCCTTGAAGTCATCATTAGACGTATAGGAATGCCGGCCAGACCCGGAATTCAGTAAATGTCCCTGAAGTCATCGTTAGGTCGCTTAGAATGTCCCGGGACTCATCGCTTGATATATATATATATATATATATATATATATATATATATATATATATATATATATATATATATATATATATATATATATATATATATATATATATTTTCATAAAAATCGGTCAAGCTGTCTCGGAGGAGTATGGAAACTAACACTGTGACAGGAGAATTTTATAGATGTACATATATCGATGGCTATTAACAAATAGGGGTTGGTGATAGAAGAGTGAAAATTAAGGGTTGTACGTATTTTTTAATTCTACATCATATAAAATTAAGGTAGATAATTTTGTCCAAAAAAATTTAAAAAATGTCAGGGGGCAACGCCCTTATAACTTATGGGTATAAAAAATAGTTAAAAACCTATTCTACGTCCTATAGAATATACGTGTAAAATTTTATAAAAATCGGCCAAGCCGTTTCGGAGTAGTATGGTAACTAAGACTGTTACAGAAGAATTTGATGTACATAGAAGTAATTGTGAATTAAATAATCAAAGTGGCTAACTTTGACTCTAATTAACCTAGGCAAAAAGTTTTTTCCGAAAATTCGTGTAAAAATACCAGCTTTTGAAATCCTCAAGTAGATTTACTCTATAGTCAATATTAGCAAAGCTATTCAAATTGTTTATAAGCCAAAAATGACTCTATTTTACTAAGGTGTTTTAGGAGTGATAAAAACGACTTTTTAATGATTTTTTTCAATACTTTGAAAACATAACTATTCTTTTTGCATAATTTTCTGAACAATAACATTGCGAAAAACCAAGCTCTTTGCGATAAAACAAATTGAATAAAATTTAAACTAATTGACGAATCATCTTAAAGTTGTTTGTGCATTATGCGGAATGTTTGACGCAACTTTTTATGCAATATTAAAGTCTCAAGGGCATTTTCGCAAAAGTTATAGCACATTTTTTATTTTTGAAATTTTAGTCTTATTTTGCAATTTCCGAAGCAAAAAATGATCGGACCAAAATTTAAAAAGTGCCATTTTAAACCTTGGCTCATCTACTAAAAGGAAAAGATTATAAATAAGATATTTAATTACCCTATTTTTACCTGAAGCGCTTTAAACGAACAAACTGCTCTTTTTGACACTTATTTGTTAATAACTAGGTTTCTCGTCCGAACTGTGACGATCATTTTTGTATTTATAATGTATTAGGTATATAGTATCCAAAAAATCCATTTGCAACCTGGCTGCTCAAGTGCCCCGACAAAAACTTTATTTCTCTGAACTACAGTTTCAGAACCTCATCTACAAAATACATGCGTGTTTGTTTCGTATTTCTAAACAAACGCAATATATTCATGGACAAAAATGATTAATAGCTTTATTGTGGCAATAAACAATTAAAGCTAGTAAGGCATGGGTACCGGATTATCGATAACACAACACATTAATCTTAGAATTAGCAAAACATTATTGGAGGTAGCGGTACCGCGTGAACTTACAAACCATATAGAACGAGTTCAGCGAGAGATAAAAACCGGGTCAAAGATTTCATTTACCCACTTGGAGCTATTCATACCACTATAATATTAGAATAATATTTTCTTCTTGAATTCGTAGATTAGATGGATTATTTTTCATTTAAGACGGTCAGAATCAAATTATGTATAATAAAAAACGGATTCGAGTTTTGTAGTTTTTTATCGATCGCATACTTTACACACTACGACATAAATAATTATCCCAGAAAAAAGAGCCAAAAAGCACTTGAAAATCTAAAAATTACTGGACGCTATTTTTTAACTGGACTATCTGGGGAAGTCGATAGAAAATGCATACTATCTCGTGGGTATTGAAATTTTTACTGCTTCTTGGTTTTTTACTAACATTTAAACAAATAAAGCGTCTTTTCTCGTTTATTTCAATATTGTGAAAAATTTACACATTGTATAATATGGTATAACTAGACGACTAGACCCAAACCCAGACATCAAAAGTGAAAGTTATCCTCCAACACCGAAATATTCTATATCAGGGGTGAGCAAACTTTTTTTAGTAAGGGCCACAAAATGTTTTTGGACTATTACCGAGGGCCGCAATATTTATTATACCTTAACATGTTTTCGAATTTTTAACTTTTTACTAATTTTGTGGGGGGTGGGTTAAAATCATCATTTCAAGCATCTTTTTTTTTTTAATTTTGTTTGAAACTATGTAATTATTTTACAATATACCCATTGACATAATAAAAGCAGACACCGAGCAGTCAGTAGAGATGCTACATACACTTTTGAATAAAATATGGACGGACGAAGAATTGCCAAAGGAGTGGAAAGAGGGATTGATTATAAAAATACCCAAAAAAGGAGACCTGAGCAAATGCAACAATTGGCGTGCAATAACACTACTAAGTGCCACATCCAAAGTGCTGACCAAAATCATTTTGGAAAGATTGAAGCCGGAACTAGATAAAAAACTGAGAAACAACCAAGCAGGCTTCCGTTCCAACCATTCCACTATTGATCACATTTGCACCCTTAGAATTATCTTGGAACAAACAAATGAATGGAATAAAGATATATATGTGAGTTTTATCGACTTCGAAAAGGCCTTTGACCGTGTAAATAGGGCACAGATGTGGAAAATCCTTAGATTATATGGGATACCACAAAAAATCATAAACTTTATTAAACTCTTCTACGAAGGATACAAAGGCAAACTAGAACATTCAGGTGAAGTAACAGAAGAAATATCCATAGAAAGTGGAGTCAAACAGGGTTGTGTACTATCCCCTACCCTATTTCTTATTATGATAGATTGGGTAATGAGGAAAGTAATCGACGATCGAACAGGCATCAGGTGGAACCTTTTCAAACAGCTAGAAGATCTCGAATTTGCAGATGACATCTGCCTTATAACTGAACACCGAAATCATATGCAAGCAAAAATTGACAAATTGGCACAGTACTCCGACACGATCGGACTTCGAATAAACACAGAAAAAACTAAACTTCTAAAAAATAATAACCATCCAAATAATAAAATAATGATAAACGGTAAAGTAGTAGAAGAGGTAGACAAGTTCACATATCTGGGATCTGTCATGGAAAGGAGCGGGGGGTGTAAAAAGGATATACAGACGAGAATAACAAAGGCGCAACACGCATTCAACGCTTTAAATAAAATTTGGCAAACAAACGAAATATCGGAAACAACAAAAATTAAAATATTTAACAGTTGCATTAAAAGTATACTGCTCTATGGAGCAGAAACATGGAAACAGGACGAAAATACAACTAAAAAACTACAAACATTTGTAAACAAATCTCTAAGAAAAATCCTGAAAATATACTGGCCAAATAAAATAACTAATACAGAACTATGGGAAAGGACAAAGCAAACTAACGTATCTACTACAGTCAAGGAAAAAAAATGGAAATGGATCGGCCACACTTTAAGGAAAGACCAAAGCAGCATAGCAAGACAAGCACTTGAATACCAACCAGAGGGGAAAAGAAAGAGGGGCAGACCAGACAACAGCTGGAAAAGAACAACAACGAGAGAACACAAAAAAATTGGACTAAGATGGGGCGAAGTCAAAAAGAGAGCAAAAGATAGAAGAGAGTGGAGGGAATTAGTTCACAATTTATCCAGAGAATAAAAACAAAAGAAGATGCGCTGTCCCGGCCAGACAGCAATCTTACACTTTTGGCCAAGAAACGCATAAGCGCCCAATACTCCACAAGGAGGGATGGAACGAGAGAGATGTAATTATTTTTAAATTAATTAAACATATTCAGTACAATTAAAAGGGAATCCAAAAAAATTAAGAACAAATATGTATTGAAAAATAAGCCAATCATAAATTTTTACCGACACGAAAAGATTATACGTTAAAATAAAATAAATTATTTTTGTCGGACAAAAAAGGGCGCGATCGTAGAGTCCGACACCCACAAGATGTCACTCTAGCGCGGTAGTTTTGGTATTACAAAACTCTTAATTTTCAAGTGAAAGTACTTATATTTAATTAATAAAGATTGTCGATCTCTTGTCCGACAAACTTACAGCCTCGTTTCGTTAGTCCGACAACGTAAATATGTTAGTGACGCGGGACGCGGAAACGCGTCCAACCTGCACTCTGAAATTTTCCAGAAAGTGGTAGACTCGCTCAAACGAACCAGTTAAAATCATTTTTAGGACTTCTGTAATAATCTTGCAAAAATGACGATGTACTGTGGACTATTCATAAATTTTAAACTTATTTTCTACTACAATATTTAATGATTTTAATGAGGGTAATAATACTAATAATTGGACTAATTCTTTCTTTTTTATATGATCAATGGATAGTTTGAGTTTCATTACAAAAGTTCTATTTTGCGCTGAAAAGGTAGTGAAATAAATTAAGCAAATTTGTAACAGTGTTTAATTTCTAAAAATACAGTTATTTCCTCCCCTAATTCACAGCATCTTTCAAGAGCCTTTTCTAAACCTAACCATCGAATATGATTGTCGATTGTGGTATAAGACATCAGTATCTTCTGTTTCTAACTCTTTCAAAAATGCTTAGAATGCACGATAACTTAATCCTATTGATAATGAATACATAAAATTAACAATATTAGTTATAATTAAAATGACGTTGTCTACTTACAAAACATTTTTGCACAATACCTGCTGAAGGATTATGCAGTGAAGAATAATAAATCATGTTCTGGAAACTGTTTTCTCAACCACGTAACTGGAACTGGAAACCGCTCTGGAAACTGTTTCTGGAACGTAATCTCTAAGTTTCCTCAACCATTTGCTCCTCTTAAATTTGGTGCTCCGTCAGTTACTAGGTGGTTACGGGTTAATTTAAAATTTTCCACACAGTTCCTGACTACTTAGTAATTAGTACTTAATGTCATTTCCATTTTTCGCAATTTCATGGATTTCATTGAGGGAGCCGATAAATCTCTGTGCCAAAAACCCAAATAATTGCCCGCGTTATGTTGAAAAGTTGCAGAAAAATCACCCACAGCGAAAGTGTTAATTACTTAATAGCTTCACTATCTATCTATATTTAATTATAAATATTACCAATAAAAAAAAATCTTTAAATAAAAATAATTCATTTTTCCGCGGGCCGCAAAAAATGTCTAAAGGGCCGCATGCGGCCCGCGGGCCGCTCTTTGCTCACCACTGTTCTAAATGGTCCACATAATGTTCAGAAAAAAGTCACACCATTTTGAGCGTCGAGTTTGGAGAGGAGAGGGGGAAGAAATCGGTAAATTAGTAGTTTTTTAAGTTTGTCGTCAATATTTGTAAAAGTATGCGGTTTAGCATGAACAACATTCTATTCCAAAATGTTCTACATTAAATTTGAAATAAAAAAGGTCCTATGCATAATCCTTCTAAAATGAACGGTTCCAAAGTTACGGAGGTAGTATAGTATAATTGGTCCAAAAAAAAGGCCTAACCCAAACATCCAAAGTAAAAATTTTCCTCCAACACCAAATTGTTCTATATGGTACACATTTTGTTCAGTAAAAAGTTATACCATTTTGAGCGTCCGGTTTGGGGGCGGGGGGAGATGGGGGAGAAGTCGATAAATTAGTAGTTTTTTTACCGTTTTTCGTCAATATTTCTAAAACTATGCTTTAGCGTAAACAATGTTCTATACAAAAATGTTCTACATAAAATTTAAAACAAAAGAGGTCCTATAAATAATTGCTATAAAATCAACGGTTCCAGAGTTACGGAGGGTGAAAAGTGGAGGTTTTCGATACTTTTTATATTTATTGGGCAATTTATAATATTATTACTGATGAAATAAATTTTCTTTAACAGGATTGTGTTTTGTAAATAAAATTTGCTATTTCAGTGGCCGATTTTGTGTTAGTGATAAGCCCTTGAAGAAACGTCAACCTCACCACCCAAAATCTGCATCAATTGCCCAAAAA
Source organism: Diabrotica virgifera virgifera (assembly GCF_917563875.1). Taxonomy (NCBI): domain Eukaryota; kingdom Metazoa; phylum Arthropoda; class Insecta; order Coleoptera; family Chrysomelidae; genus Diabrotica; species Diabrotica virgifera. The sequence continues at coordinate 200,289,524 of NC_065445.1, read as the reverse complement.
ATATAAAAAGTATCGAAAACCTCCACTTTTCACCCTCCGTAACTCTGGAACCGTTGATTTTATAACAATTATGTATACGACCTTTTTTGTTTTAAATTTTATATAGAATATTTTTGTATAGAACATTGTTTACGCTAAAGCATAATTTTAGAAATATTGACAAAAAATTTAAAAAAACTACTAATTTACCGACTTCTCTCGAAAATGGTGTAACTTCTTACTGAACAATATGTGGACCATATAGAACAATTTGGTGTTGCAAGAAAACTTTTACTTTGGATGTCTGCGGGTTAGGACTTCTTTTGGACCAATTATACTATACTACCTCGGTAACTTTGGAACCGTTCATTTTAGAAAAATTATGCATTGGACCTTTTTTATTTAAAATTTAATGTAGAACAGTTTTGTATATAAGGTTGTTCATGCTAAACCGCGTAGTTTTAGAAATATTGACGAAAAACTTAAAAAAACTACGATTTTATTAATTTCTCCCCCCTCTCCCCCCAAACCTGACGCTCAAAATGGTGTGACTTTTTTCTGAACATTATGTGGACCATATAGAACAATTTTGTGTTGGAGGATAACTTTCACTTTGAATGTCTGGGTTATGCCATTTTTTGGATCAATTGTATCCTACTAGTAGGAGAAAACTTTCAACATACGACTTTCTTGAAAATACTTATTCTTTAAAATGAGATTATCTAAATTAAAAAATGTATACAAACTAATTGCAGATTAAATTAGAAAGTAGGCATTGTTTCAGTTATTTATAATTAATAAAATAAACAATAAAACTAGTTAAAATACATTTTAAAATAAGAGTTTTTATGTAGTTACTGTATGTGCCTAAGATGGGCCCGATCAGCCAAGTAGTTTTTAAGCAATTCTATTATTTGTTTTTCCCATTTGAGGGAACAAAGTCGTTTTATATAAGTCAAATTATAAACAATAGAAAAAAATTGCTTATATTCGGGTTTAATTTGCAATACCTTTTTTGTTTATAAACATTTTTTTAATTTATAAAATTTAATTTTTTTAGAAAATAGTCTGTTGAACGTTTTTATCTACAAATGCTACAATTTCCACAATATTGAAATGAACGAAAAAGACGCTTTTTTACAATGTTTCGATATCTTACACACAAAATTTCGATACCAACAAGATGGTACGGTTTTTCTATTGACTTCCCATCGATATTTCAGTTAAAAACTGCCTGCCAGTAATCTGTCGATTTTTAAATGTTTCGTTTCCTCGGGTAGGTATACATATTGGGAAATTAAAAATTAAGAATATCTAACAAGACTACGTAATTGTTTATACTTTAAACTAATTTACAGCAGTCATAACATTTTAGTTTATTATACAAATTCCTCCATTAACCTAAAAACTAGTCTTTGTTTTTATGATACATATTCTATTCCACCGTTTATAGAAACAATATACATATATTCCTTTCATGGTTATATCTATAGCTATTACGAAACCACTGGATCATTTAAAACCGACGATCTCTTTAGCTTTATGATTATTATACTAGATACTAAGTCTCCTATTAGACGTGTTTCATAACATCCCGGCGTGAAAAGATATAAATGCACTCGTAATTGGAATTAAAATGCTAAGGATGTGATTTCATAAAAAATATATATGTATGTGCATGAAGGAAGCAAAAATGATAATTACCTATCGCAACACGGCCGAGTATCACGAGTCTTCTATTACTGTAATAGACAAGACGAAGACGGCGGGATCGTTGGAAAAAATATTCGCAAGAGATTTTTTGCATAATCACATTTGTAATACACCCCAGAATAAGGTTGAAGAAGTCGCCCACGCGAAAAGTGGTCCAAATTTTTTTTAACAATTTTTTTTAATCAAATTGCAAAAATTATTATTTTTGCTCCGAAAATTTTTTTTTTTAGGTTTTTTAGACCATTCTGGACAAAAAAGGTTTCTTATAATTTTTCTTTAGAGTTGATGTTTTTCGAGTTATAAGCAATTTAAAATTTGAAAAACGCGAAAATGGCCATTTTTAAGACTTAATAACTTCTTCTTCTTCGCGCGACTAGGATTACTCCTGTTTGTCTGCCTCTTATTCTGTTTCAGTTGTTGTTGACTGTACATTGTCTTTCCACCTTTTCGGCGGCCTTCCAACGGGTCTTCTGCTATACGGCTTGTTGTTTTTACAGATGTTCGCTAATCTATCTGGTTCCATTCGGTTTACATGTTCGTTCCAGTTTTTCTTTCTTGTTTTATCCACGACTTAATAATTCGTTAAAAATTATTATTATGAAAGTCAGAAAGTGACTAAATCAATACATGATCCTGAAGAAATTTGTGTCATTAATGTATTATCAAGCTGTTATTTTTAATTATTAACAATAAGCCGTAAGATCGTATTGACGCGGCTGTAAATGTGAGTGCGAGTAAGATGCTCCATTCGACTGCCGGAATGGCATCTCTCTCGCACTCACCATAGACGGCCGCCTAATACGTGCAGGCGCTCATTATTATTACTTAAAAAAAGCAGCTTAGTAATAAAATAATGACAAAAATTTCTTCAGCATCTTGTAGGGGGGGCTTTATAAACTTTGATTTAGTCACTTTCTGACTTTCGTAATAATAACTTTTAATCAATTTATTAAGCCTTGAAAATCTCCTTTTTTCATTTTTTTCAATTTTAAATTGTTTATAACCCGAAAACTATCAACTTTAGAGAAAAATTACAAGAGACCTTTTTTGTCCAGAATCTCATGGGAATATTTTTTCTAACGAACCCGCCGTTTTCGCCTTGTCTATAAGGGATATTGATTTTCAAATGAAACTAAATGAAAAATTAAGTAACAAGTATTATGAATTGGGTACTTTTAGGAAAATTCACTAGTTTTCTATGAGCCGAATTTCTATTATCGTACATTATTATTACTAGGTCTGGATCCCGTGTACCAAAAAAAAAGTTGATTAATAGCAAGCTGAAAATTTGTTAATAGCTTAACGGTGTCTAGTCGAACAATCTTTGAGGTATTGAAACACAGGAGCAGGGGAAGTTTTAATTGTGGAACGTGATTTTAATTGTGGAACGTGTCATCCTGAAAAGTTAATGATTGTGAAAACGAACAGGTTGTTTTTAATTTTATTCAATAGCAAACTTTATATAATATATGGAAAAATGTTTGTCCGACAAATACCTATATTGGGCATTTTAATAAGTCCGACACATAGAGCATGTCAAGTGACAGAGTTTAATGAAAGGGTAACAAATCAATTGGAAGTTCTGTCCGACAAAATACAAGTGACGTTTTCGTAGTCTGACATTCGAAACTTGTAACCTGTTCCACAGTTAAAACTTCCCCTGTTCCAGTGTTCTCATATATCAAAGTTTGTCCGACTAGACACCGCTATAAGCTATTAACAAGCTTTTAGCTTGCTATTAATATAATAAACTTTTTTTCGTACGCGGGATCCAGGCCTATACATTATTGTTGATTATATTGTACTATCATACGTTATTATTATTGTCTAACAATAAAACACTGAAAACGTTTGTTTTCTATACTTCCACAAAATTTATTAGAACTATGTGACTACAGCTGTTTCGGCAGAGTGCCTTTCTCAAGTGATTTCGTTTACTATGTGTTTGCATTTTTAAAGTCTTTAACTGAAGAGATTTAGGAGTGGGGAGCTGTTTGTCTCGAGTTGGTCATTCAGAATTATATCTGTATTTTTTAATTTATTAATTTCCATAGATTCTAATAAAGATAGCTTAAGGCCTTTATTTTGAATATGCAAAATTTGAAACTCTTCATTAAAAGAATGATTATGATCTAGAAGGTGGAGTGCTTTACAACCATCTGCCTTTACAACTTAAATCTGCAACATCTTTCCCAAAATTCCGTAAACTGACAAAAGTCTATCTATCTAAAAGACCATATTATTCAATAGAAGAATTTCTTAATGAATAACTAAGAAAATTGGGTTTCATACGCAGTAGCTTAAACTGTCAATTCCTAATGTTGTATTTTATTTGTAATGTATATAAATTTTGCAATTAATTGTTTTTGTCTTCGGTTTTATATCTTATTTACTGTATATTGACGATTTATCTAATTTTATTAAATTGTAATTGTTATTTGTTATTTGTTGTTGATATTATTTTTCTTTTGACTGTATGTATGCTTTGTCCATAAAATTGTAAAAATTTTCAGTGACAATAAAGCATATTTCTATTCTATTTTATTGTATATAGAAGTGTCTGTTTTTCTATTGTTAAAAGCCCTTTTGTGTTCTGCTACCCGTTTGTCAAAGGTTCGGCCAGTTTGACCGATGTAAGTTTTCGGACAGTCACCACAAGTTAGTTTGTAGACACCACTCTGTAGTTGTTTTCTCTTTCGGCTCTTATTGTTCTTAATAGATTTGCTTAAGTTGTTGTTAGTTCTGAAAGCTGGTGTTATTCCTTTCTTTTTTATGTATCTGGCTATTTGTGTTGTTATATTGCCGGTATATGTGATATAGCAGAAGGTACTGGGTTTTTTCTGTGGTGGTGGATAGACTAATTGCAGTGCTTTCTTATGGAGTTTTTGGTTTAAAATTTTATTAATTGTTTGTTCGTTATAGCCATTGTTTACTGCTATTTGTTTAATGATGTTCAGTTCTAATTCGAAGATATTTTTTGACATGGGAATTTCTGTCAGTCTATGTAGCATTCTATGGTAGGCTGCTAATTTGTGTTGTGTCGGATGGGATGATAAATTGTGTATAGTTGTGTCAGTATGGGTAGGTTTATGATATACGGAGAACTCATGTTTGTTATGCAGTCTGGTAATTGTTACATCTAGAAAGTTTATGGACTTATTCTGTTCTGTTTCTATTGTAAACTCAATATTACTATGAAGTGAATTAATGTAGTATAAAGCATACTAGTATATCATCCACGTATCCCCACCAATATAAGAACTGTTTAAATACAGGATCTTGAGAGAAATAGTTGTTTCAAGCTGGTTCATAAATATATCTGGTAGCAATGGGTTTAGTTAGAGGATTACCCATAACAAGTCCTGCACTGTTGTTTGTGTATATTTGATTATTGAATTCAAAATAGTCTGGATTTATGCAAATTTCAAGAAGGTGTAAAATTTCAGATGCAATGATCGTTTTTGTACTATTATGGTCTAAAAAATTTTTAACTAGAACAAAAGTTTCTCACAATAAAACACTGAAAAACGTTTGTTTTCTATACTTCCACAAAATTTATTACAACTATGTTATTTCTACAGCTGTTTCGGCAAAGTGCCTTTCTCAAGTGATATATTTTACAATGTGTTTGCCTTTTTAAGTCTTTAACTGAAGAGGTTGAGGAGTGGGGAGCTGTTTGCCTCGAGTTAGTCATTCAGAATTATATCTGTATTTTTCAATTTATTAATTTCCATTGATTCTAAAAGTGATAGCTTAAGGCCTTTATTTTGAATATATAGAATTTGAAACTCTTCATTGAAAGAATGATTATGATCTAGAAGGTGAAGTGCGTATGTAGAAGTGTCTGTTTTTCTATTGTTGAAAGCCCTTTTGTGTTCTGCTATCCGTTTGTCAAAAGTTTTCGGACAGTCACCATAAGTTAGTTTGTACACACCACTCTGTAGTTGCTTTCTCTTTCGGCTTTTATTGTTTTTAATATGTTTGCTTAAGTTGTTGTTAGTTCTGAAAGCTGGTGTTATTCCTTTCTTTTTTATGTATCTGGCTATTTTTGTTGTTATTTTGCCAGTATATGTGAGAGAGCAGAAGGTACTGGGTTCTTTCTGTGGTGGTGGATACACTAATTTCAAGGCTTTCTTATGGAGTTCTTATGGAGTCTCTCACATATACTGGCAAAATAACAACAAAAATAGCCAGATACATAAAAAAGAAAGGAATAACACCAGCTTTCAGAACTAACAACAACTTAAGCAAACATATTAAAAACAATAAAAGCCGAAAGAGAAAGCAACTACAGAGTGGTGTGTACAAACTAACTTCTGGTGACTGTCCGAAAACTTACATCGGTCAAACTGACAGAACTTTTGACAAACGGATAGCAGAACACAAAAGGGCTTTCAACAATAGAAAAACAGACACTTCTACATACGCACTTCACCTTCTAGATCATAATCATTCTTTCAATGAAGAGTTTCAAATTCTACATATTCAAAATAAAGGCCTTAAGCTATCACTTTTAGAATCAATGGAAATTAATAAATTGAAAAATACAGATATAATTCTGAATGACCAACTCGAGACAAACAGCTCCCCACTCCTCAACCTCTTCACTTAAAGACTTAAAAAGGCAAACACATTGTAAAATATATCACTTGAGAAAGGCACTTTGCCGAAACAGCTGTAGTAATAACATAGTTGTAATAAATTTTGTGGAAGTATAGAAAACAAACGTTTTTCAGTGTTTTATTGTGAGATAAAATGAACTTCCATCAAGTAACGGTCGAATCCATCAATTATACAAAAGTTTCTGTAGGAGGAATACTAGGAAAAAGATTTTTTACGTCAAATGAAATTAGTCTGGAGTTGTTGGGCAATTGAAAATGTTTTATTTTATTAACAAATTGTAGTGTATTTTTTACGGTGAATTTACGTGAAAATTTAGTGTATTCTGTAACAATTAATAAAATTTTAAACCAAAAACTCCATAAGAAAGCCCAGAAATTAGTCTATCCACCACCACAGAAAGAACCCAGTAACTTCTGCTCTATCATATATACCGGCAAGATAACAACATAAATAGCTGGATACATAAAAAAGAAAGGAATAACACCAGGTTTCAGAACTAACAACAACTTAAGCAAATATATTAAGAACAGTAAGGGCCGAAAGAGAAAACCACTACAGAATGGTGTCTACAAACTAACTTGTGGTGTTTGTCTGAAAACTTACATCGGTCAAACTGGCAGAGCCTTTGACAAACGGATAGCAGAACACAAAAGGGCTTTCAACAATAGAAAAACAGACGCTTCTACATACTCATTCCACCTTCTAGATTATAATCATTCTTTTAATGAAGAGTTTCAAATTTTGCATCAAAATAAAGGCCTTAAGCTGTCTTTATTAGAATCTATGGAAATCAATAAATTAAAAAATACAGATATAGTTCTGAATGACCAACTTGAGACAAACAGCTCCCCACTCCTCAACCTCTTCAGTTAAAGACTTTAAAAAGGCAAACACATAGTAAACGAAATCACTTGAGAAAGGCACTCTACTGAAACCGCTGTAGCCACATAGTTATAATAAATTGTGTGTAAGTATAGAAAACAAACGTTTTCAGTGTTTTATTGTTAGATAAAATGAACTTCCATCAAGTAACAGTCGAATCCATCAATTATTATTATTATTGTGCTCAGAAGAGATGTTTAAAGAGGCACTAGAAAACACCAATGAAGGCATATTAATTAACGGAACAGTGCTGAATAATGTCAGGTATGAAGACGATACAATATTCCTTGCGAAAAGCAGAGAAGAGATGCAAATGTTGGTTGATCGCATTACGCAGTACTGCAAGAGGTATGGAATGGCTCTGAACACAAAAAAAAAACACAAAAATTATTATTCTCAGTAAGAATAAGATTAAAGCCGAAACAAACTACATTAAAGGAAAATCTTTAGAGAAAATACCCAGATACAATTCTGTATGCCAGAGGTAAAGGGCACTATGTCACAAATTTGTAATTTTACAGGAGAAGCGTTTTAAGTTCATTTTTGTGTTTCTTTGTTCACAGGATGTATGTTAATACACATTATGTCACGATCCCTTGTCTAATTTATTCTTCAGATTATTAACTTTCAAAATTGTATTATTTAAAACACATATTGTGATACTAAACTTGATTTATTTTTAATAAAAAAAAATTAAAACACAATGTAGTGGACATAGTGCTGCTGTTTACCTCTTCAAGATCTTTTGGGTCATGGTACTAGATGTTTACTAAAACTGCATTATACAATGTTAAACTTTAATTTGTTTCTCCCTAATCCTCATGACAAACATTACAGGGTAAAGTGTAATACTTTACCCTGCTTGTTTAATACTGGATTTATTTTGTAACTTCTTTAAAGTTATAGGGTTTCATGTCCACATGGTGCCCTCTGTTTCTAAACAAAATGTGACATGATACTTTTTCTTCTTCTTTGAGTGCCTCAACTATCGGAGATTGAATATCATTAGGGCGATTCTAATTTTATTTACTGCTGTTTTGAACAATTCGTTAGTGGTACAGCCAAACCACTCTCTCAAATTTCTCATCCAGGACATTCTTCTACGGCCTGGATTTCTTCGTCCTTGGATTTTTCCTTGCATTATATTTTGTAGGAATGTGTACTTTTGTCCCCTCATCAGGTGGCCTAAGTATTCAAGTTTTCTCTTTTTTATATTCAGTAGAACTTCTGGCTCGTTATTTATTCTGCGTATTACTTCTTCATTTGTAATTTTATCCACCCAACTTATTCTTAGTATACGGCGGTAGCACCATATGTCAAAGCTTTCAAGATTTTTAATATTCCTCTGTTTAAGAGTCCATGACTCAACACCGTAGAGCAAAGTACTGAATACATAGCATTTTAACATTCTAGTTCGTAGATGAATACTAATATCACGATTACAAAATAATTTTTTCATTTTTATAAAAGTAGACCTGGCAATTTCAATACGTCTTTTTATCTCGTGATTTTGGTCACCTGTTTCATTGATAAGGGTTCCCAAGTATTTGTATTCGTTTACTTTTTCAAGTTGGGTACCGTTTATTGTGATACTAGTGTCATTTATTGGATTCTTACTGAAGGTCATATATTTGGTTTTTTTGACGTTCATCCTTATGCCGTAGTTATTACATATCTTATTCATACTTTCAACTAGATGTTGTAGATCTTGCGCTGTTCTTGCCATTATCACAGTATCGTCAGCATATCGAATGTTATTGATAACTTCTCCATTGACTATTATCCCTTCGTTTGCATATGAGAGAGCTTCTTGGCATATTTGTTCGCTGTAGATATTAAACAAGAGCGGTGACAATATACAACCCTGTCGTACCCCTCTACGTATTTCTATTTCGTCCGATGTTTGGTCTTCTATTTTTATATTAGCTCGCTGATTCCAGTACAGATTTAATATTATTTGTATGTCTCTGGTGTCAATGTTCTTACTCTCCAGGATTTCTTTGAGTTTACTGTGGCGAACTTTTTCAAAGGCCTTTTCAAAGTCTATAAAGCAGGCGTGTACCTCTTGGTTAACATCTAGGCATCTCTGTGTTAGAACGTTCAAGGCAAAGAGAGCATCCCTTGTACCTAATCCTTTTCTGAATCCCATCTGTGTATCGTTAATATCGATGTCTAGTTTTTGATAGATTCGGTTGTGGATGACTCTAAGAAATATTTTAAGCAGGTGACTCATCAAGGAGATTGTTCGATGATCTGAACATTGCATTGCCTTAGTTTTCTTCGGTATGGTGACAAACGTAGACAGCAACCATTCTTGCGGTATTATACCAGTACTGTATATTGTATTGAATATATGCAATATTATGGTTACGGATTTATCATTCAAAAGCTTCAGCAGTTATGTAGGGATTTCATCAGGTCCGTTTGCTTTTCCATTTTTAGCGTTTCTTTTTGCGTATTCTACTTCTTCTTTCAATATGTCTGGCCCAGTTGCATTGATTATCTGAGTTAAGTTGTTTCTATCATCTTCAAATAATTCATTCAGGTATTCTGTCCATCTTTTTATTTTATTCTCTAGATCTACAATAAGATTTCCATCTTTGTCTTTAAGTTTACCTATTTGGCATTTCTTTATGCTTCCTGTTATCTCTTTTACTTTTTTGTGCATATTGAACGCATCGTACTTTTTCTCATAGGTTTCCATTTCTTCACACTGTTCTTTAATCCACGCCTTTTTGTCTTCTTTTATTCTCTTTTTTATGTGTTTGTTTATTTCTTTGTATTTGTCTAGGTAATTCTTCATCTTTCTTCTTTGTTCCATCAAGTCTAGTATGTCCTGTGTCATCCACCCCTTGTTCTTTGTTGTCGTTTTTGTCAGATGTTTCTTTCCTGCTGTTTGTATAGCTGTATTTATGTACTTTAATTTTTGGTTAACGTTATCTGTATCGTTAATTTGTTGTTGCACTGAACTGAGGTTTTCATTTATTTCTTCTCCTGTTTCTTGTCGTATATTTTTGTTTCTAAGTTTATCTAAATCTAGTGTCTTTCTGTGTGGTCTGCTAATCTTTTTTGGTCTCGCCTCTATCACAGTAACTACCGGGTTATGATCTGAGCCTATATCAGCTCCTGGGTACGTCTTAGTACATTTAACAGCATTACGATACCTCCTTGCTATCAGAATGTAGTCTATTTGATTTCTCACTATTTTTTCTTTGGTATGTTGTGGAGATGTCCATGTATATAATCGCCGAGGAGGTAATTTGAAAAGGGGGTTTGTTATTACGAAGTCTTCGCTCTGGAAAAATTGAATCAATCGATCTCCTCTGTCGTTTCTGTTTCCAAGTCCATAGTTTTCTACATGTTCTCCTACCTTACCTTGACCGACCTTGGCATTAAGATCGCCCATTATTATGTTAATGTGTTGCTTTTTTATTGCTTTCAGCATTTCTTCTAAGTCGTTGTAGAATTGTTCTATTTCATCGTCATCTTTATCTGCTGTTGGTGCATAGACTTGAATAAGATTTATCAAGTTATATCTTTCTTTAATTTGTACTAATATTAAGCGTTCTGAGTAAGGAGTACAGGTAATCAGAGAATTTTTCCATTTCTTTGAAATGATGATTCCAACTCCGTACCGATGGGTGTTGTTGTCGATTCCGGAGTAATAAAATACGCCATCATTTCGTGTTGAACATTTCCCAGATCCTGGCCATTGTGTATCGCTGATTCCTAAAACATCGATGTTTAGTCTATTCATTTCTTGTTCAACATTATCCAGTTTTCCTGCAGAGAACAAACTTCTCACATTCCACGTTGCAACTGTTAAAGTTGTTGGTTTCTGAATTTTTGTACAAGGATTTTGCAGGTTTACGACCGAGTGAGCCTTGTAGTCTTGTGCTTTTCTCTCTCTGCCGGATCTTGGTATCCGATTCCCATGATCAGTAGAGTTTCCACTATTTTTGGTGTACACCGTAATGACTTAACTAGGGGTACTCTATGAGTCTTTAATGCAGTGGTTCCCCATGATACGCATGATACTTTCATGGTATCATGGTATCATGGTATGCACGATACTTTTTATAAAGTGCTTATCTTTGTTATTTTATAACGCAGGACATATTAGTGCTTTATACCTCTGTGTGGAGAATTAAAAGTTCATTATAACTGCAGTATAATCCCAATATTGACAAAAATGGACATAATGCCCTTTACCTCCGGCATACAGAATTATTATTTGTATTCTGTATCCGCCTTGAATTAAACCGACGCATCGAGATGGCGCTTTCAATAATATAAGATGAAAACAGTGTTATGAAATTGAAAACTGGGAATAGAAATTAAAGCTAGAGTGTTGAGATGTTACGTATTTTCTGTCCTTTTATATCGAGTTTAAGCCTGGACAATTACGGAAGCAACTGAAAAAATACTTGCCAGATTTGGAATGTGGTGTTATCGAAGAAAGTGAAGGAAAGAAAAATGAGCTATGTAAGTTATCAATCGAAGTAGCACAGAAAACGGCAATATAAAATATCGTTCCCATACCACCAGACTGACAACAGGTGGAATACTCTCTTTGGTTACAACCTCCCGAGATTTTCAAAAATTATAAATCATACAGGATGCTGAGGAAATTAGGATGAGAGAATTTTAAATAATTCATAACCCATCTGCTCAGCGTGGGAAAAGTTCCAACAAGAAAGATTCCTCAGTACTCAACAAAACAGTAAATTAATTAAAATGTATAAACATTTTCAATTTCTTTGCAACACGAAAATGCAGCAACTGTATAATACTCTGGTTAAATCGGAGAGTGCAGGAAGAGTCTATACCGGTTTCGGAGATTTTTTCCTCCTCATCAGTAGTCCCATATCCTCTTCTCTCCGATTTCCCCAGGCATCACACTTTGGGCCTTTCCGAATTGCAAAGAACGAAATGTCACTGATGTACTAGAGCCATCTACCGAAAAACAAAGTAGGTAAGTTATCAATCGAAGTAGCACAGAAAACGACAATAAAATATCGTTCCCATACCACCAGATTGACAAAAGTTGGAATACTTTCTTTGGTTACAAACTCCCGAGATTTTCAAAAATTATAAATCATACAGGATACCGAGGAAATTAAGATGAGAGAATTTTAAATAATTCACAACCCATCTGATCATTCAGGGAAAGATCCAAGGTAAACGTCGCCTTGGTAGAAGAAGAACATAATGGCTGAAAATATAAAATAATAGTGTGGAAAATCAACTATACCATTATTCAAAGCTGCTGTCAATACAGTCGCGATATCAAATATGGTGGCCAACATGATATTCAACAATTTTTAACTGTCATGGAACTAGAAGAAAATGTATATTATTATTATTATTAGAATATTATTAAAGCTCCTCTGCCATTAGTAGAATGATGCCACTCAATATAATAATCTGTATTGGAAATTTTTTAATAGTTAACACAAAAGCAAATATTCTAGCTCCATCTTTGTATTTTATTTAGATAAGGTCTCAGAGGAAAATGCATACACTTGAGTCCAGAATTCTTTAACCGTGCGTCATTAATACCTGGCGAGATAAAGCACATACTTTTTATTTAGGATCATTCTCTTCCACGCCTGAAACTAATTACAAACCATCTACTGCCTGTTATTAAGTAAAAATACATGTTATTTTTATGGACGCTCTAGAAGTACATTCAAAATAGAGATAGGTATCAAAAAAGACGATTGGAGATATTTTAACATTTTAAGTACCAATTGTGATAATTCTGGTTTGTTTACTTTTGTGGCTGTCAGTCTGTTGAATTTTTTGCTATTATTTTGTCGAATTTTTGCATTTTGAAGTTTTTTTATACTATACAAACAATTGTTTTCACAACTAATTTTATATTGGAGTTTGAAATTTTATGGTAAGTGTATTTTATTTTGGGATTAATTTTTACAACGTACAAAGCTAACCTTATTGACACAGTTACGGAATGCTTGTGGTAAGTTTCCGCCAAAGTGAATAAAATAACAAAAATTGTTTATTTATTTATTAATCAAGGGCATTAAAATAATTTATTAAGCTACTTCAAATGTAGCTGTAATTATGCACCAAAATTTTAAAACAAAACTTACAATTGACATTATATTTATTTGATATCGTCAAATTTTATACTATAACCCGTGATCAGTGTAGTACCCACTTTCTGTCACTTGCTGTTGCGTTTAGTAAATTTCCGACTTATTTTGTGTGCTTTAAATGATGACGCACGGGTAAATAACCCTGGACTCAACCTTTTTTTTGTACTAAGAATAATATTTATTGTCGAAAATTTTATTTTTAGGAGCAAATTTTAACAAAAACAAAAATATCCAAATTTTTTAAATAACAGTAATCTCTTTATTTACAGGTGCTGTGCATATATCCTAACCTGATCTACCCATGGCCTGTGTCGGGAATAGCATTATGGTTAGGACTCATACAAGATGTGTTAATTCCAGTTGGTTTAGGAATTGTGGACTCTAGATTCTGTAAATGGGTATCAAGTGTGTACCGATGTTCTGGATCTAATGTTGAAGATAAGTTACCTCACGGTACGTATAACTTACATAACTTACTTACTTAATTAAAGAAAATTACAATTTAGTATATATTCATCATCATTATCCTACGTCTAAAGTGATAGCCAGGAAAGGGCCCAAAATCCCAGTAGCTACAGACCTATTTCCCTGTTGTGTCACTTATTCAAAATATATGAGAAACTCATCATGGCCAGAAAAAAAAATATCGACAAGCACCTCATCCCACAAGAAATATCCAAACCCGGCAAATTTTACACCGGTCAAGTCGTCTCACTAACAGAACACATTGAAGAGGTCTTTGAAAACAAAAGTTATAACAGGTTCTGCTTTCGTAGATCTGACAGCAGCCCATGATAAAGTAAGGCACAAGACATTGCTCCACAAATTGTACGACACTCTCAATAACTACCATTTAGGTAAGGTAGTATTTAGGTAAGACCGTTAGCAATTAGGTAAGGTAGAGGGAATAAGTTTTGATAAGAGGCGAGTAGGTGAGTTAGATTGTATGAGACACACTGTGGAAAAGAAGCTCAAAAAACCAATGTTGGGAACAAAAAAAGGGGAAAACGGGGAAAGGATGGGCCTCCTTTGCTTACAGTCTGTCGATAAATGAAGGTAAAGTGCTTCGAAAGTGATGTCGACCTTGCAGCGGCCATTCCGCTTTCGGAGCGCTGGATGACAGAGGAGGGTCTGGTTTAGCAGGTAGGCATTCGGCGTAGCTCGGCGACGAGAGAGCGTTTTAAAGTACCTCGGGAACTATCGCTGGGGCTACGAAGAATGAATCCTGCACTAAGGTCAGTCAGGCGGCGTTCTGTACCGAGATGTCTTTTGAGCATTACAGACCCCCCTCTTTAAAAATGAAAAAAAGGTAATAGGTCTGGATCCCGCGTATGAAAAAAAAGTTTATTAATAGCAAGCTGAAAATTTGTTAATAGCTTAAGGGTGTCCAGTCAGACAAACTTTGATATATGGGAACACTGGAACAGGGGAAGTTTTAATTGTGGAACAGGTTAAAAATTTGGAACAGTCAGACCACGAAAACGGCACATGTATTTTGTCCGACAGAACAGACTTACACTCTTCGAATAGAGATTAAACTCTCATGCAAAAATCAGGCTGCTATTTATCAGCAAATGGGTGTTTTAATGAGTGGAACATGTAGAATATGTCAAATGACAGGAATTATGACAGGTGATAAATAGCAGTCAGATTTTTGCATGAGAGTTTAATCTCTGTTCGGAGAGTTTAAGTCTGTTCTGTCGGACAAAATAAGTGTGCCGTTTTCGTGGTGTGACCGTTCCAAATTTTTAACCTGTTCCACAATTAAAACTGCCCCTGTTCCAGTGTTCCCATATATCAAAGTTTATCCGACTAGACACCCTTAAGCTATTAACACATTTTCAGCTTGCTATTAATCAACTTTTTTTTCATACGCGGGATCCAGACCTATAAGGTTCTATATTCCTTACTACAAAACAGACGTTTTTCCATCATGCTGGAGGGCAAAGTAAGTAAATGGAGAGTTCAAAAGAGCGGCCTCCCACAAGGAAGTGTTTACAAATGACCAACCCACGCCGACTGAAACCAAGTACTTCCTCTACACCGATGATCTCGCAATATGTGCTCAAGGAAAAAGTTTTGAAGAGGTGGAAGGGAAACTCGAAACTCCATCAAAAACAATGACTGCGTATTACCTGCAGATTTCCCTAAGACCCAATCCTTCTCAGGCCAAGTGTGCGCCTTCTACCTTCACGGTAAGAAGCTAAATGAAAACTCTAAATTGCGTGGAATGGTAGTAGATTATAACACAGAGATCAACCTAAATATGACTTGTCGTTTACCTACAAATAACATTGCATAAAAAACGAGAGGGAAAGGTAACAATTAGAAACAACATACTCGCAGAAAGCTAACGGGAAATAAATGGGGTGCATGTCTTGGCGTGTTAAGAACAACTCTATTTTCAACAGCTTCAATATGTGTAACACGTTTGGGGCAGATCTGCCCATACAAAACAAAGTTGATACTGCGCTGAATGTGAGACATGCAGGATAGTGACGGGGTGAATAGGATACTCTGATCAAAAATATCGAATTTTTACTGTTAGGCGAAGCAATAAAGCACTAAAATCGGCTTAAATCGGCTTAACTCCGAAAAACAAACAAGACGGATCTTAATAATTTTTTTGCATTCGATTCGTGAATGCGCCAGGAAACTTTGTGACCCCGAGCCATGATATAATATTGAAAAACTGCATACAAAAAATGCATTCTTAAAGTGCATCTCAAACAGACAATAAAAAAAATTCAGAACTGGGAGGTTTTTGGGATCGCTGAAAACGAATATGACGTCGAAAGTAATTTCCGGAGTACCTGGTGCCCAGGGTACCTAATGTTTATCTCGTCTTGTGGAGTTTTCGGCAAATTCATTAAAAAATTAGTCAAAAATAATTACCCGGGGTTTCTTGGGGTTGCTAACGACTAATATGACATCGTAAGTGATTTTCGGGGTACCTGGTAACCAGGGTACTTACTATTTACCTTGTCTTGTGGAGTTTTCGGGAAAAAATTTATTACTCGGGGGTTTTTTTGTCGCCGACGACGAATATGACATCGGGAGTGAACTACGGAGTACCTGGTACCCAGGGTACCTACTGTTTACCTTTTTTTCTGGAGTTTTCGGCAAATTATTAAAAAATTAGTCAAAATTCATTACTCGGGAGGTTTTTGGGATCTTTTTCGTCGAATATGACATCGAAAATGATCTCCGGAGTACCTGGTGCCCAGGGTACCTACTGTTTACCTCGTCTTCTGGAGTTTTCGGCAAATTCGTTAAAAAATTAGTCAAAAATCGTTAGTCACCAGATAAAAAGTAGGTACCGTGGGCACCAGGTACTTCGGAGATCACTTCCGATGTCATATTTGTCGTCAGAGACCCCAAAAACCCCGCGAGTGATGAATTTTGGCTAATTTTTTAATGAATTTGCCGAATACTCCAGAAGAAGTAGGTACCCTGAGCACCAGGTATTCCAGAGATCACTTCTGATTACCCCGAGTAATTATTTTTGACTAATTTTTTTGCCGAAAATTCCACAAGACGAGGTAAACAGTAGGTACCCGGAGCACCAGGTACTTCGGAAATCACTTCCGATATCATATTCGTCGTTAGCGACCCCAAAAACTCCCGAGTAATGATTTTTGACTAATTTTTTAATAAATTTGTAGAAAACCCCACAAGACGAGGTAAACAGTAGGTACTCTGGGCACAAGGTGCTCGCGGAGATCACTTTCGACGTCATATTAGTTTTCAGCAAACCCCAAAAACCCCTCGAGTAATGCTGGGGCCACAGTAACGTCTAATGTCGTTAATTAACGCATTATTTGCCATCTCTGTAATGCAAATAATGCATTAATTAACGGCATTAAACGATACTGTGGCCCCATCATAACAAAATTGAACTCATTTCCGCCGATAATTGACGAGTTAGTTCTGAATTTTTTTTATTGTCTGTTTGAGATGCATATTAAGAATGCATTTTTTGTATGCAGTTTTTCAATATTATATCATGGCTGGGGGTCACAAAGTTTCCGGGCGCATTCACGAATCGAATGCAAAAAGAATTATTAAGATGCGTCTTGTCTTTTTTTCGGAGGTTCAGTGCTTTATTGCTTAGACTATGTCAAGTTTATATAAATTTTATTTAAAAAACTATTATCGCGCGCGTAACTGACATTCAAAATCGCCGGCGCTTCAAGCGACATAATGGTTCATTCTACACAAAAAATGCTAAAACATTTTTGTTAAATCTCTTTAAGAGGGCCGAGATATCTGTTATCGGCCGTGTTTAAATATCTCTGTTCAGGTTCCATCATTTCTGTGGAGGTTTTTCATTTTTGCATGATTGGCCATTTTCATTGTATCTACATTGAGCTACTCGATAAATTCCTTATTTCTGAAAGTCTAATAAGTCAGGAAATAAAATTCGAAATTATTATTTATCCTCTGAGCTTTTTAAGTTAAAAAAATAAAGCATAACAGAGTGGCGAAATTCTCGACAAGGGAAATCTAAATTGCATTTCACGTCCTGTCATTCACCGTGATAATAATTTTAGCGAACTATTTCCTTTAATATCTACCAAAGGTGAGTAAAGTATAAACTAAAAGAAAAGAAAAGATGGTTCAGATTTGATTACAGTACAGAGCCTCTACTATGTGCTTATATACGTATTTCGGAATAACCCTTTCCCGAATTTTATTTCATGACTTATTAGAGTTTTGATTTATTTTATAGATGGTGCTGGTAGCATCTTTGGTAATTATTTTGATAATTACCCGAAAAGGATGAAAGGATTTGATTTCAGTTCAGTGCCTCTACCCAGGTGCTCCGATCAGGAAACGGTTATTCCGAAATAAGTATAAGCACACAGTAGAGGCTCTGTACTGTAATCAAATCTGAACCATCTATTCTTTTCTTTTAGTTTATACTTTATTCACCTTTGGTGGATATTAAAGAAAATAGTTCACTAAAATTATTATCACGGTGAATGACAGGACGTGAAATGCAATTTAGATTTCCCTTGTCGAGTATTTCGCCACTCTGTTATGCTTTATTTTTCCAACTTAAAAAGCTCAGAGGATAAATAATTTCGAATTTTATTTCCTGACTTATTAGACTTTTGATTCATAGATGGTGCTAGTAGCATCTTTGGTAATTATTTTGATAATTAACCAGAAAGGATGAAAGGATTTGATTTCAGTTCAGTGCCTCTACCCAGGTGCTCCAATGAGGAAACGGTTATTCCGAAATACGTATAAGCACATAGTAGAGGCTTTGTACTGTAATCAAATCTGAACCATCTTTTCTTTCCTTTTCCTTATTTCTGATCTCTATTTCGGTATACACGTTCACTTTCCAACAAGTATTGAGTGTATTCTATATCCTCTGTGCTGTTAATAAAATTGTATTCTTATAGATAGAATGTTTGTATTTTTCATTAGCTCATACGACATTCGAGCTGTTATGTTTTAACATGTCATTTTTTTATTTTCGCTTTTCTTCTGTATATGCGTTTCTCCAGTTTCCTTAAATTTCTGTACTTACCAATATTTCTCCAACTTTTTCGTTATTGTATCTTAATTGCTTCTATCTTTTCTTATGTTATTTTTTTGCATTTTATTCTGTTATCGTTTATTCAGGTGTCATTTATTATATCACTCTATTATCAATCATCTTTAAATCAGTGAGGAACTAATACATACACTTTTATTTTAGTTGGACTTGTTGGCAAGTTTCGACCATTTGGCATCGCCAGTCAACCTCAGAGTTTGGAACTACCGAACACTGAACGAAGTGTACCTGTTTTTCAAGCTGTTGAACATAGATTCCCTATCACCAATGGCTCTCTGTATACCAGCATCGACGGAAGATTACCAGTTATCCATAATTACAGACGAAATAAGGACACCAGAAGATGTAAATTAAGCTAAATATTCTATTTATTCATTTTAAACTTATCCTTAGTTACGGGTTCTGTAACATTGAAAGATTTATAGAAGCCAGTTCAGTTATCTTATTCATGGCTGTTTAGTTGTGTATAGTAAACAAACATTAATTATGATAAAATTGGTGTTCTTTCCACAATATTCTTACTAGTACAGTTTCTTTAATCCGGTATAAATGACCCCACCGACTCAGCTTTTCCCTGTTCCACAAACTCTAATGTGGATTAAATTTTCAGTTCGTCCTCTATATCTGTGTTCCTTATTCTATCCATTTTGATATCACCTTTACCTCTTCTTAAAAACTTAAACATAAAAAAGGTTTATAATATAAAATGGTTTCAAAACTTTTATTCTTGTATTCCGTGATAATATGTCTTTTTGGTCCAGAGAAATAAATTTTTTGTCGGGACACTTGAGCAGCCAGGTTGCAAATGGGTTTTTTGGGTACTATATACCTAATACATTATAAATACAAAAATTCCTGTCACAGCTCAGATGAGAATTTTAGTTATTAACAAATAAGCGTCAAAAATTGCAGTTTTTTAGTTTAAATCGCTACAGGTAAAAATAGGGTTACTAAATATCTTACTTAGATTATTCATCTTTTAGTAGATGAGCAAAGGTTTAAAATGGCAGTTTTTTAAATTTTGTTCCGATCATTTGTTGCTTCGATAATTGCAAAATAAGACTAAAATTTTGAAAATAAAAAAATTGCTATAACTTTTGCGAAAATTAACTTAGGACTTTGATGTTGCATGAAAAGTTGAGACAACCAGTACATATCATGCACAAAAAATTTCAAGACGATTCGTCAATTAGTTTAAATTTTATTCGATTTGTTTATCAAAAAGAGCTTTTTTGCAATGTTATTGTTCAGAAAATAATAATGATACAGCAATTCTGTGGAAAGCACATGAAAGAAGAACACTTATATTTTCCAAGCATTTAAAAAAATCTAAGTCATTTTTATCATTCCGAAAACATTTTACTAAAGTAAAGTCATTTTTGGCTTAAAAACAATTTGAAAAACTTTGTTAATATTGACTGTAGAGTAAATCTACTTTGGGATTTCAAAAGCTGATATTTTTACACGAATTTTCAAAAAAAAAACTTTTTGCCTAGGTTAATTGCGGTCAAAGTTAGCCACGTTTGTTATTTAATTCACAGTTACTTCTATATACATAAAATTCTCCTGTAACAGTGTTAGTTACCATACTCCTCCGAAACGGCTTAACCGATTTTTATGAAATTTTACACGTATATTCTGTAGGACTGAGAATAGGTTTTAATCTATTTTTCATGCCCATAAATTCTAAGGGGGGTTGCCCCCTTGACATTTTTTTTATTTTTTTTTTGACAAAATTGTCTACCTTAATTGTCTATGGTGTAGAATTAAAAATACATACAACCCTTAATTTTCACCCTTCTATCACCAACCCCTATTTTTTAATAGCCATCTATATATTTGCATCAAAAAATTCTCCTGTCACTGTGTTAGTTGCCATACTTTTCCGAGACAGCTTGACCGATTGACTGAATTTGTATATATGTATATTTGGTAGGTCTTAGAATCAGTCGTAATCTATTTTTCTAATCCCTGAGTGAGAAGGGGGGTTCCCCCTAACATTTTGTAATGTTAGGTGGGGATATGAGTACATAACGTACTCTACAAGACTACTAGTACATATAAATTTAAAAAATTATGATCAAAATCCATCAAAAAGCTCCGGAGATATTAATTGTAGCATATTATGTTTGAAGAATCAATTTCATTTTTTGAGTGCACGGATTTTATTAATTATTCCCCTCCACCGACCCCGAATCGATTTCGTTAGGACGTAATTTTTAAAGCTTTATTAACCACTTTATTGAAGTTCAAAATTTAGTCAAACTTTACACATCAACTATATACCTTGAACTTTAAAATGGCGCTAGTTAGGTTGCTTAATTGTTATAAACAAAGTAGCTGTGAATTAAATAAAAAAAAGTGGCTAACTTTGACCCTGATTAACCTAGACGAAATGGTTTTTTTTAAATTCGTGTAAAAATACCAGCTTTTCGAATCCCAAAGCAGTTTTAGTCTAGAGTCAATATTAACAAAGTTATTCAAATTGTTTATAAGCCAAAAATGACCCTACTTTAGAAAAATGTTTTCGGAATGATAAAAATGACTTTTTTTAACTGCTTTGAAAATATAACTATTCTTCTTTTACACGGTTTCCACAGAATTGCTATATCATTATTATTTTCTGAACAATAACATTGCAAAAAAAAGCTCTTTAGGATAAACAAATTGAATAATATTTAAACTAATTGATGAATCGTCTTAAAATTTTTTTTGCATTATATGGACTGTTTGACTCAACTTTTCATGTGTCTTAAGGTCATTTTCGCAAAAGTTATAGCATTTTTTTTATTTTCGATATTTTAATTTTATTTTGAAATTTCCGAAGCAACAAAGTATCGGACTAAAATTCAAAAACTGCCATTTTAAACCTTTGCTCATCTACTAAAAGAAGGACACTATAAATAACATATTTATTTACCTGTAGCGATTTAAACAAAAAAAACTGCCATTTTTGACGCTTATTTGTTAATAACTAAAATTCTCGTCCGAACTGTGACGGGCATTTTTGTATTTATAATGTATTAGGTATATAGTATGTATATGTATAGTACCCAAAAAACCCATTTGCAACCTGGCTGCTCAAGTTTCCCGAACATGGTATATTTTTGCCTTATTTCCCTGGCGTATTTCTGCATATATAATTTTTTTGTTCTATATATGATACTGTCTGAAAATTAGATTAGTGAGATGTTATGTGTTCTCTACTCTTTTGTATGGTGTCGAAGGTTGCACTTTACTAGGTTGTACAAGGATACACCTCGAAAGAAACCGGAAGCCTTTGAAATCTGGGTGTTTTGGAGAATCTTACGAATAAGTTGGGTGAATAGAGTTCGTAACGAAGTCATTTTGCATCGGATGGGAAAAGTTACGGACGTCAGAACAGTTAAAAATCGCTAACTTGAATATTTTGGACATATTATGCGACACCCAGAGAGATATATATAATATACTCCATTTAATAATACAAGGCAAGGTAGACGGAAGAAAGGGCCAGGTCGAAGAAGAACGTCATGGCATAGAAACCTAACAGACTTGTTTAACAGATTCTCTGCATCCCTTTTCCGAACTGCTGTCAACAAAATTACTATAGCCAACGCTTGATAATAGAGCACGGTACATGAAGAAGAAGAATATATGATACAGTTGTAGCGTTTTCTCTACTCTGCTACGATTTCTGCTTCTAGAGATTCTGTTTCTTCTATTATTACTAAGTATGTAAAAATTCTAACTTGTTCTATTTTTGTTCCTTCAAGTTCTATATTAAGTAGTTCTCTTTTTTCTCCCATTAGCAAACCTTTTGTTTTGTTGATATTTATCTTCATTCTGTTTTCAGTAAATATTTCTTTACATATTTCCAAATTATTCTGAACAAATACTGCTTCTGAGATGTCTACTAAGTATTTACATATTTCTATACCTTATATTTAGTTTTTATTCTTTATTTTGTATTTCTTAATAATTTCGTCCATGAATATTAAAAATGGTGTTAAACTAAGAAGTACTCTTCTCACTTTTTTTTTAATTGCCATATTTCCAGACTCCAGTAAGAGCATAAAAAGGTACCCATTGAATTCAGGCAGGAAGCGGTGGGGAAAATCTTTTTAAACACATCTAATGTTACGGAGCAAGACACCCTGGCAACTTCTGGCCATATATGATACTACATATAGGCTACAAGACTCCAAGGTAGTGCCGGATTAGCCATATTCCTGCTAAAATCTTAACCACCGCTCCAGAGTAGTGGTCTAACAACTCAACGAAAAATTAAAATCCATACATTAAATTAGAATAAAATAGCTACATTATATTAAGGAAAACACACAACTAGCCATACCTATCAATACAAATCAGAAAAAATTAGATCAAAAAATGCCTATTACCAAAATAAAATAAAATAAAAAATATTCCCGTGAGGCAATAACCTAATTTTGGTACTTATCGTTTCCTGGCTATCGAGAAAATAAGAGAAACGTTCAATTTTCTTTTCGTTCCCCATGATCCTTCTTCTTCATCAGCCCATCAATTTCCTCTTCTGTCCTCCTGATTATTGAAAGTTGTCCAGTTTCTTGAACGTACATTTCCACCAAGTCGGAAGATCGGAAATACGTTCCTTCGTCCACCTTGCCTTTCCGCTATCAGTCGCCCATTCCCTCTGCCACGTCTCTATCATTCTCTCTCTTTCTTTTTCATCTAGGTATATTTCCATCAATCCTCCTCGCATATATTCTTCCTCCCTCTTTACATAACAAGACGATCGGTATCACCGCTCCAATAACATACAAAGCCTCATTTGATGCTATCCTATAGGCACAGGCACTAGATACCCTGATGAGCATTCACCTTTGCGAAGTCTCCAATAGCTTGCGTACATCGCAGTGTTCAGTACGCTACATCACTCGGGGCAGCGTAGGTTACCACCGACTGGAAAACTCCATCTAACACCCTTATTTTTGAGCTACCTGGGCCTCCAATGTTCGACATAAGCCGTTTTGGACGTATACTCCCTAACCTCAGTCCTTCCGACAGTCAAGAGAAGATTTGTCCCGGCTCCCCTTGATAACTACCACCTCAGTTTTCTGAGGTGCTAGGTGTAGATCGTTCTCTCTGATCCACCTACTAGTACTAATACTACGCAGCTGTGTTAGCCGCAGTAACCATGTAGGTTTTCTGACTGGTCTTTGCAACCAGTGCGAGATCATCAGCATAAGCTACAAGAGTGTATCCCCTCGGCATATGTAGCCTCAACACCCCATCGTACAGGACATTCCACAGGGTGGGACCTAGTACCGAACCCTGCAGAACACCTTGAGACAACCTGATACTGGTATATTTTTCCCTTATGAACCTGTCAGTAAAGTATCTGTCAGACACGTTGACCAAGTACTCACTGACGCCCAAATATCTTAGTCTGGACATGATTTTCTCATGATGGTGTGTTAAAGGCATTCTTGACGTCTAGCAAGATAGGAACCACCCATTGCTTTATATCCTGCGTGACTAAAGAGGTCATTTCTGAGACCACATCTATGGTGGACCTTTTAGTCCTCAAACCATACCGGCGGTTGCTCAGCGCATTATTTTCTTCCAGCTCTCGCTCAAAGCAACCTTTCACAAGCTATTTGTATAAATTTAACTTCATACTTTATTGAAGATTTTTTCTAGCTCAAGAAATGCGTATACCCACTATCTTTTTCTCTTATAGCGCTTATTGTGTTTTATCTATTTTAAAAGTAAATATATGATCCTCTATACTTTTTCTACTTCTAAATCCACTTTGTGCTTCGTCTAATGTGTGTTCTCTCATTATTCTTAATCGTTCGTTTATTATTTTTTCCAAGAGTTTCATACATGTACATAGCAAAGTCAATCCTCGTTAGTTATTAGATTCTCTCATATCTCCTTTTTTATGTATGCATACTATTAGTGACCTTTCCAATCTTCCGAGTTAATTTTATTTACTTTGAGGTAATCGTTGAGTTGTTGAAAATTATTAAAATCATATACGTACTATTACTGGTATATTTAAATTAATTTACATTTTAGGTGCCAAACTTGAAAAACATCAAGCCAATGTAGCCTTCCATACATCTCTATTAAGCCACCGTCACGATCTAATCGAACATCCGCAAAAATTTCCATCGTGTAGCAACTGTGAAGCGGATCTTTGTCCGAGCCATTCCAATCTGCACCATCTCAGTACTAGCTACATCAACAAACAGCTTAATCAACTGAGCCAATTTAAACCTGCTCAGCTGAATCAGTCGCCGTTCAAGCAAACTCAGTTTGGTCAGAGCAATCAATTAACTGCAATTCAGAACAGTCCTCTATTTGGGCAGAATCATTTAAATCTTTTGCAGCTGAATTTATTGGGTCAGAAACCGCAATTAGATAGGATTAGTCATAGCCACGAGTCTTTACATACTGTTCCAGAGGTTGAAAACACACAAACATTCTTTGGAGACGCCGAAATGAAGATAAATATGGGATCTAGCAGTCAGGCAGTTAAGAGTTCTAGAAATTTGATTCGTTTGCATAAAATGAGACTGAGTAGGAGTGAAGATAGTTTAAACGATTTACAAATTAAGGAAATTGGTGAGTACTTAACAATTACTACAGGACGACATTCTTAATATATTTTGTTCATATATTAATGGCTTTGGTTACGACCAACTATCCAAACTTTGTCAGATTTTTAAAAGTATCAACACTGTGGTACAACATATGCATAATCAATTTAATAATGTACGTTAGTGAGCTAATTTTACTTACACCGTTTGATATTGGACCAATTTCATTCAGTCAAAAGTATTTCTATATAAATAAGAGGGATTAGTTCCTCAGAGTTTCATGGCAAACTCGTATGCAGCTCTTTACTTACTTCGAAAGCTACGTTACATTGAAATATCCAAATGCCCCACCCTATTTGTGTCATACAAGTTCATATATTTTTATATTCACAAAATGTCTCTAAAATTCAAATTACTACACAGTTTTTCTATTTTAGATAATATGTTCCAACTTAGTTCGCCAAAAGACCAAAGATCCGAACCAAATCAACGATCCCCATCCATCCGCCAAAAATCAATAATCTCCCAAATACAGGTCGAAGACATTCCCAGAACTGATATCTATAGTTCCGACGACGAATACGTTACAGATATAAACGATAACTTTGACTCCATGAGTTCAAAGAGTTGTTATTCTATCACCACAGAAGCTAACTGCGACTTTGATTTTTTTCAAAGCAATCATCAGAAACCGACCAAGGACCTGACGGTAAAAGAAGACGACGAAAAGGAGTATTTTATTATAAATAATGTTAACAATAGACCTGTTATTACTTCGTACAAACCGGGTACTGAAAAGGATAGTCCTAAAAGTGATTTGAAGAATTTTAGAATAACGAGATCAAATTCAAAAAGGTAAAGTAATAATATTAATCTGATAAATTAATTGAATCAGTCTGATTTAAGTCAGTCTAATCAGTCTTCTTTAAGTGCAGTCTCTCAATCGGAGGTTGGAGATCACAATCACTATCTTTACTATATCTAGCTCTGCCCTTAATTCTGAAAAGTTATATTGAACTGCATTTAAACCAGTCCCTTAAATTTTTCAACCATGACACTTTCCTTCTTCATATACTCTTGTCTCCTCTTATTTTTCACTGTATTATCAGTCATAGCATTACATATCGTTATCCCCTCATTATGTGTCCCAGATATGCCAATACACCGCACTTTCTTATTTTTATTGTGTTTATTATTTCGTATTCTTTGTCCATTTTCAGCAATATTTCTATGTTCGTCTTTTTCTGTATCCGTGCTATTCTTAACATCTTTCTGTAGCACCACATTTCAAATGACTAGCTTATTTATTGTGTTCTTGCTTACTCTTGCTCTAAGTCCATATTGCAATATCGAAAACACGTAGCATCTCAAAACTCTTACTCTCAGTTCTAAGCCTTATTTCAGATAATTGTTTTCATTTTTCCAAATGCATTTTTGCTAATTTTATTCTGGACCTTATTCCTATTAGTATTATTTACTAAAATATTAGTTAATTAATTAAAACTATGACGTTGACACACCATAGTTTTAACCAATTATCCAATTATGTAATTCAAAAGGATTTGCAAATTCCTGGATGCAGGATGCTAATCTTTGATTTACATAGGTGACATTATGACAGTATCACTTGCATGCGTAGCAATCGTAGTATTATTTGTAGTAGAGATGTGAGCTGTGTACAGTAAATATAGGTTTGAACCGAGTACACTACCTTGAGGGACTCCTGCCGAGATAGTGTATAGGGAAGTGCAAGCTTGGGCATGATTAACTAAGAAAGATCTATCTGTTATATGTGACTCTAGGATTTTAGCTATAGGATGAGGTAGCTGTGACTTGATTTCGAAAATCATGTCAGACCTTGTCAAAGAGCTGCGAAATGTCTAAGAAAGGCAGCTGTACTGAAGCCCTTATTTTTAAGGGCATCCAGTAGCAATTGACTGCAGAGAAGAATATGGACTATCTTTGAACATAAAGAAAACTAAATTTATGGTAATATCGAAATCAACACGAAATGTCCAAAATTTATATTTACACAATGAAATTATCGATCGAGTTAGCAAATACAAATATTTAGGCACTTTTGTAAATGAAGACAACGATAGCTCAGCAGAAATCAAAATAAGAATAGAAAAAGCCAGATCCATATTCACTAAAATGAAGAGAGTGTTCTGTGGAAGAGATTTGAGCCTTGAAATGAAACTTCGCTTGATGAGATGTTACGTACTTTCTGTGCTGTTCTACGGAATGGAGTCATGGACGCTGAAAAATATTGATATCAAAAAATTGGAGGCATTTGAACTGTGGATGTATCGCAGAATCTTGAGAATATCATGGACGGAGAGAGCCACAAACGTCGAGGTCTTGAGAAGAATGAATAAAGAAAAGGAAGTCATATTTACAATCAAAAAACGAAAACTGCAATACTTGGGACACATTACAAGGGCGAAAGATATGAACTGCTTCGAATAATTATGCAGGGGAAGATAGCAGGAAAAAGATCCATAGGAAGAAGACGAAACTCCTGGCTAAAGAATCTACGGGAATGGTATAGCTGTAGCAACAACGAATTGTTTCGGTCAGCAGTTTCGAAAATACGTATAGCCCTGATGATCGCCAACCTTCGGAACGAAGATGGCACTTGAAGAAGAAGAAGTAGCAATTACATAGAGTAGTCAAAACAGCTAGAGACGCCCTTTAAAGCAAGCAGTTACTTATATTTTGTATATATTTCTAGTAAGTTTATTGTTCTTAAAATGTACACTTGATTTATCTTTTACAGATCCTTAGAAAACTTCCAAGCATACATAGAGGTAGAAGAGAATCTGAAAAATAACAACAAATTCAGCTTCCAACGATCCAACTCGTACATGACTCTAGAAGATCGCTGCAAGATTCGCTGCAACGAAAAGCAATTTAGAAATAGTTGTAAAGAATCTGACTGCTCCCAATTTCACGTCTATCGACAAAAAGTCAAATCCGAAGAATATCTTCCGAATACGACAACTGTGTATATCCAAGACACTTCTGGTTGTTTTGATAAGACTTGTAACGAGAAATGCAGTGATAAGTGTGTGCATAGTATACCAGATCTTAAAAAAGTGTTTATTTCTGAATATATTTAAGTATAATTACCTGACATTGTATATAATATATTAATTATTTTTAATAAACTCTGGAGTTTTATTTGTAATATCCAACTAGGGCAGACCCTATAAAGGCAGAATAGGAGAGTTTTGTATGGTCTCAATGTAGTAACCAATGATCATAATACAAGAATAAAAAAATAATCGTTGGGAACGTTTTTCGAAAGAAATGGAAAATGATTTCTATGATTTGCTAAAGGAAATATGGCGCTTTATAAGAGGTCAAATAAAGGGGGTAAAAGAACTAATAGAACCAAAAAACAGAAAAGGATACACGAATTGACTATCTAAGAAAGCTCTAGGCAGAAGAAGAATAAATGACGCTTAACCGGACACACCAGAAAATATCACAAGTAAAGAAGTTAATATAAATAGATACACAGGAAGTTCAGAAAACGCCTGAAAAGCTGAGCAACAGGAAAGCTGCAGGTCGAGACGGAATGCCAAACTAAGTATTGTGGAGATGCAATAACAGTACAATTAACGGTGTCGCGAAAAAAGGTCGCCAACAATTGGTCGAGCGAAAAAATGTCGCGCACATTTGAGCGCGTATCAAAAGGTCGCCGGCGAAAAAACAGCGCCGACGAAATAAGGTCGCGTGCAATTGATCGCGCGAAAAAAGATCGCGTCATGTTTTACATTATTAAAACCATTCAATTGGTTTTCAAAAAGGTTCTAAAGAAATTCTATTTGCATACTTTAACTTTATGCATTATGAGCCGATTAGTCTTGGAATTCCATCTAATTACTTTTTAATGTATTTTGGATGTATAAGAAGATGGGAAAAATAACGTATATCTAAATACTTTTTAATGTATTTTGGATGTGTAGGAAGATGGGAAATATAGGAGAATGGGAAATTATTTCATATGGTATTTTCAGGTTATTCAAGTGAATATACTTGAAAATTGAACAATTTTTAACATGAAGAAAGTATTTTTTTTTTGTTCTACGTGAATAATTTTAATATATGGATCTAAATTCAGAAAGGTACTTTCCTTCACACTTTTTACAGGCTTAGGACTGTCAGCAAAAAACTGGCGTGTTTAAAAGTGTTTGCTCTTCCTAATCGGATATCGTTAAAAATGTACAGTAATAATAGTTCTATTTACAGTATATATTACATACAAACGAATACCAGGTACCAGTTTACCTATTTTTGGTATTTTCAGAGACCGGTAATTAGCATAATTGGTTCTTAGTAGAAAGTCGTTATGCAGATTAGTGAAGAATAAGTAGTTTAGATAAGGGCACCTTATTGTGTAGGTATTTATTAGGAATTCCATGAAGTCATTACGATAAGACATTATTGGAAATGCTAAAATAAATATTGTACAAAAGTTCTTTGTCTAATTGTGCGTTATTCACTAATGTGGTAATTATTATTCCATATTCGTGAAACGTACTTTTATTACTTTTTAATGTATTTTGGATGTATAAGAAGATGGGAAAAATATCGTATATCTCATTATTCATTAGCTTGTCGATTTGTCAAGATGGTCTTAACTTACGTAAAGAGTCAAAAAGGTGCCAATATGTTGGTGTATAATGGATATATCCATAGAAAGGAAAAAACGATTGATCAAAAGACAATTTGGAAGTGCGCTCAGTACAATAAGCATAAATGTACCGGGAGAGTTCACACAGTGGGAGATGAAGTAGTGAAAAGTACAAGTCACAACCACGTTGCCGATGCGTCAATATTAGAAGCAAAAAAGGCTTGTAACAGAATGAAAGAACTGGCTCATCAAGTTGAACTAACAACACAAGGAATCATAGCTACCGTTTCACAAGAAGTGTCTGTGGGTGCAACTGGGCAGCTACCTTCTATTTCATCCCTAAAGCGAACTATTCAGAACACACGCCAAAGAGTGGAAGCTATTCCGGCAAATCCAAGAAGCTTAACAGAGCTTATTATTCCGGAAGAATACACCAGAAACAATAACGGCGAACCGTTTCTTTTATTTGACAGTGGTCCAAACGAACAGAGAATTTTAATATTTTCCACTGAAAGAAATTTAACTTTGATGGCGAGCTGTGAACACTGGTATGCCGATGGAACATTCACATGTACTCCTCTATTGTTTGGTCAGCTGTATACAATACATGGCGTACAGTATAGCAACGTTATTCCAACTGTTTTTGCTCTACTTCCTAATAAAACTCAGGCAACATACACTCGACTCTTCCATGAAT
Organism: Diabrotica virgifera virgifera; assembly: GCF_917563875.1. Lineage (NCBI taxonomy): Eukaryota > Metazoa > Arthropoda > Insecta > Coleoptera > Chrysomelidae > Diabrotica > Diabrotica virgifera. Next base: position 200,258,728 of record NC_065445.1, on the reverse strand, counting down.
TAAAAACGTTACGACCAGGTTTACGTCCTACAACAATAATGGTGGATTATGAAAAAGCAGCAATTAATGCTTTACAACAAGAGTTTCCTGAAGTCAGAATCCGTGGATGTTTCTTTCATTTCACACAATGTTTGTGGAGAAACATGCAAGGTACAGGACTGCAACAAGTTTATACAGAAGACGCGAATTTTGCTCTACATCTGCGACAATTGGCAGCCCTAGCCTTCGTACCTGAAATAGATGTTGTTGCAACATTCGGAGAGCTACTGGACAGCGAGTTTTACACTCAAAATGAAAATTTACTAACACCTTTAATAAACTACTTTGAGGATGTATGGATAGGCAGATTGGATCGACGACAACAAAGAAGACCGCCAATGTTTCCAAGGAATCTTTGGAATTGCTTCGAATTTATAGAGGAAGATCTACCGCGTACTAATAATGCTGTCGAAGGTTGGCACAACAGCTTCTCCTCGATATTAAATGCAGCACACCCAAATCTATGGAAGTTTATTACGGGGCTAAAGAAAGAAGAGAGTTTAAATCGATTAAAAGTGGAGCAATACATAGCTGGAAACCAACAACCTCAAAAAAAATTTATAAAGATACAGCGCGGCGAATAAAAACGATTTGTTTGCAATACGGGAACCGGCCAAATCTAGAATATTTAAGAGGAATTGCCCAAAATTTTCAACTGCAAGTATAAAAAACTAAAAAACAATTAAAAAAAAATTTAAAAAAACAAAAAAAAAATAAAAATTAAAAAAACACAAAAAAATAAAAATAAAAAAAAATAATAAAAATTAGAAAAAAATTAAAAAATTAAAATTAAAAAAACTTTTAAACACGCCAGTTACTAACTGCCAGTCCTAAGCCTGGATAAAGTGTGAAGGAAAGTTAAAGTATGCAAATCTGTTATTAATATAAATGTATTCTTTAACTATGATATCTTCAATAAGTACTCACCAGTGACAATGTATTAATGAAATTGTGCCTGTTATATAATTTTTAACCACAATATCATTATTTTATTTGGGAAATTTTATTTTAATAAAGATGGTAGCCCTTAACCTACCCTATCTATATGTAGTATATACCCTGTAAAATATATTAAGCTTATATTAAAACTTACTCTTAAATAACCAAGGGTAAATTTTGCGACACTGCCAAGTCGTGAAATAATACCTCTAGGTACTTTCCCTACAACATTTACAGTTAAAATTACCTTAATTCGACCATTAAATTGGTCGAACATTTTACATGATCAATTTCAAATAGGATTATTTACTTCCAATTATTTTCCTATTATTTAAAGTGGAAAATAAAACTAAAGTCATTTAGAAGTCAATATTGGGTTGACGAAATATTTTTTACCAATAGGTTAAAATGACTAATAAGAAAATATTTAACTGTTTGGGTCATTATTTAACAGCAATCCTTTAGTTCTATTGCATCATCTAAATCTGACCTAAGCCTGGATTAAGTATGAAGGAAAGTTAAAGTATGCAAATGAAAACATATTTTCTGACGCGATCTTTTTTCGCGCGATCAATTGCACGCGACCTTATTTCGTCGGCGCTGTTTTTTCGCCGGCGACCTTTTGATACGCGCTCAAATGTGCGCGACATTTTTTCGCTCGACCAATTGTTGGCGACCTTTTTTCGTAGATCCACAATTAACAACATTCGTTAACAATAGAGAGATTTTGCACCTCTTAAGATAACCGCTGATTTTGGCTCCGCTATGGTTAACTTTATTAAGCATAACGATTACGGCAACGTTAAAAAGCAGAGTTTTTGCAGCCTGTCAAGTAGGTTTTTCGTGTCATCGTTATCGTTATTTAAACATAACCTCACTTTACAACGTTATTGTAATTTTAAGCATATACTTGAACAGTTTTTGATATTTTAATTTATAGGTAATCAAAATTAGAATCTATGTAAATGTAATTTTACTGATTTTTTTCATTCTGGCAACAAAGCAATTTAACCATTACTATAACGATAAGCACTACTTTAAACGTCCGTAAATTACGGAATCCCTTATGTTTAATAACGATAACGGATCATATATTCGCTACTGCGCAGACGTCGTATAACGATAACCCTAACGGAATTGCAAAATAAGAGGTGCAAAATCTCTCTAATATTAGTACGTTCTTTAACGGTAAAATATTGCAAAACCTCTAAATTTTAAAGAACCGCTTGGATTGACATGAAATTTGGCATACACATAGCTAACAGGTCAAAGAAAAAAGTGTTATTGTGCCGATGTGTGCTTTGGCCCTGGGGGTGAGTTTCACCCCATTTTGGGGGTGAAAAAATATACGTCCAAAATAAGTCCGGAAAGCGATAAACTGACTAATTCTAAGCAACTTTTGTTCTATAGAGTTTTTTTACCAAGTCAATACTTTTCGAGTTATTTGCGAGTGAATATGTTTATTTTTCAACAAAATAACCACGTTTTAGACGGTTTTTCGCAAATTACTCAAAAAGTAAGTATTTGATCCAAAAAATATTGTCAAAAAAATATATCTTGTAAAAAACTGAAAAAAATGGTGTATACACTAGGTCTCTATACTTAGCAGAAGCAGAGTTATAGCTAATGAAAAATAGGTTCATATTCGTCAAATTCCAAATCGAATATTTTAATTTAAAATAACCAAATAATGAAGCACTTTTTGGGGAAAACTCATTACAACTTTTATAAAGTTTTTAAAAAAAGCTTTCTTTTGTTTTATAAAAAAATATTTCTATCATCAAAAATAACCAAGTTACGCTCAAAATAAAGTTGGTCCCTTTTCTTTTGGTAAAAAAATCGAGAAAATCAACCCCTAATTAGCATCTCAAATGAACGTAATCGTTATTACCACTTGACAAGTTTCTTTACTCCTGTATGTATTGTTTATATGATCTGTAAGTTTCATTGGTTTTAAGTCCTTATTTTCGAGAGGGTTGTAGTTAAAATGGCTTTAAAGATTCACTAATCACAAGTGTATTCAAATTTAGATATACCAAATCTTAACCAATTTTTGTCTTACACAGTAAAACAAAAAAATACAAAATATTCAGAAAAGCAAGTCCACTTTTTTTATTGTTTCAGATTTTTGGTATCTCTAACAATTTTTAAGTTATTTTGAAAAAATGCATTTTCTCCAAGATTAAAAATTTTCAAAATTTTATTTCAAAGCCATTTTTTCAAAACTGAGCACTTTGAACCGATGAAACTTACAGATCATATAAACACAACATAGTTAAAGTAACTTGTGAAGCGATAATGATTAATATCATTTAAGTTGCTATTTAGGGGTTGATCTTCCCGATTTTTTTGCCAAAACAAAAGGGACCAACTTTTTTTGAGCGTAACTTGTTTATTTTTGATGTCAGAAATGTTTTTTTGTAAAACAAAAAGTTTGTAAAAAAGTTTTAATGAGTTTTCCCCAAAAAGTGCTTAATTTTTTGGTTATTTCAAGTTAAAATATTCGATTTGTAATTTGACGAATATGAACCTATTTTTTATTAACTATAACTCTGCTTCTGCTAAGTATAGAGACCTAATATATACACCATTTTTTTCACTTTTTTACAGGCTATATTTTTGTTAAAAATGATTTTTTCGTCAAAATACTTACTGTTTAAGTTATTTGCGAAAAACTGTCTAAAAACGTGGTTATTTTATTGAAAACGAACAAGTTCACTCGCAAATAACTCGAAAAGTATTGACTTGGCGGCGAAAAAACTCTAAAGAACAAAAGTTGCTTAGAATTAGTCAGTTTATCGATTTTCGGACTTATTTCGGACATATATTTTTTTACCCACGAGAGGGGGTGAAACTCACCCCCAAGACAAAAGCACACATCTGCACAATATCACTTTTCTTCGTTAACATGTTAGCTATGCGTATGCCAAATTCATGTTAATCCAAGCGGTTCTTTAAAATTTACAGTAAAAACCGTGAAAGAATGTACTATATTATAAAACAATAAAATAACGAATGGACTAAATGTACTATTCAAAAAAGAAGATAAAACACCAAAAAACTACAGAAGCATAAATTTGTTAAATACTACCCAAAAACTAACAATAAAATTCTATAAGAACTAGATAATGAATCACAGAATAAAGCCGGATTTAATGTTAGGATGGGGATGTGGACGACACGGCTGTCTTACGGGACACGTTGAAGAATCGTCCGATATGATAAGCGTTGGCTAGTTTATCATACAACGGAACGGGGCGACACCGTGAAGTGCCGGGGACATGCGCTATCTATTCTACAGCACGTATCGTGCACGCCAAGTCCTAACATAAATCAGCCTTAAGTTTAACAGATGAACAAGGAACAACAGGGTTTTCGTACTCGAAGATCGTGTCCAGATGCAATATTCGTCATAAAGCAAATTACTGAGAAATCACTAGAGCATAATAGGCCACCAGTTTTGTGTCTGATTGACTTAAAGAAAGCTTTTTACAGAGTAAAACAACAGAAAAGCTGCAAGTAAAGACATGGAATACCAAACGAATTACTAAAGTATCGTGGAAAAGCAACGACGGAAGAATTAACAACACTAATTAACAAAATTATAAAACATATACATAAACATGAAATTTGGTAGATTTTAAGAGGTAGGGGAAAGGTAGGTAAAGTGGAATGGGTGGGTAAAGCGGAATAAGCTTAAAATTTAATTTCAAAATTGGCGGTTTTTGTTGTAACTCCTACCACAATATACCTTTTGACATTTGGCAATATTTACTTCAATATGGCGCACTTTCATTGATATGTTCATGTGAGTTAAACAAGATCTTTGTTTTTTAACAAAAAGTTGTAATATTTGGTGACTAAGACGAAATTTCTTATCAGCAACAGGTAAGTTTTTCTAACCGTATTTATTATCTATTGTATAAAATGGTTATTTGTGGACATAAATACTCTTTCTTTAACTTATTAGCACGTTTGGTTAGTAGCTATCGTGTTTGTACAGAAAAAATGTTGATGCGGGTAAAGTGGAATGAAACGTATGCGGGTAAAGCGGAATGACGTTCCACTTTACCTCCTAAAAGTTTAACAATGTTATTAAGTGACAACATTTTTTTAGCATGCCTAATTTTTACAAACGAAAGACTTCGCAGCAGAGTTGGGACGAGAAGGCAATGGCTGAGGCTCTAACTGCATGTCAAGGTGGTTTATCAATTCATTCTTCTGCAAAACAATATAACAGTCCATCGACAACTCTTTTTAGAAGATTAAAGCGACCACCAGAAGAACGTTTAGTGAAGCAACTTGGACGATTCCGTTGCGTGTTCACGGTAGATCAAGAGAGGATGTTGGTAGACTATATTCTTAAAATGGAAGAACGCCTGTTTGGGCTAACTATTTCTGACTTAAAATATCTTACCTACGAGTTTGCCATACGAAATAACATTGAACATAGATTCAATAATGAGAAGAAAGAAGCTGGTAAAGTATGGTTGCTTGGTTTCATGAAACGGCACCCAGTTCTTTCACTTCGACTTCCAGAAAAAACGTCAGCAGCGCGAGCGTCAGCATTTAACGCAGTTAGTGTCGGAAAGTTCTTTGATTTATTGGAAGACTTATACCAAAAACACAACTACAAACCTAACCGCATCTATAATTGTGACGAAATCGGAATCTCTACCGTGCCAAATAAGCCTTCAAAGATTATTTCAAAAAAGGGGAAAAAGCAAGTAGGAGTTTTATCATCAGCTGAAAGAGGTACGCTTACAACTGCAGAAATTTGCTTCAACGCTGCAGGGGAATACATCCCTCCTGCTCTTATTTTTCCACGGGTGAGACATCACTTGACATTCGACATTTGAGTTCCTCTGAATACCAAAATTTTCACGCATGCTTCTGGATGGATGCAGACCGAAATCTTTACGGCTTGGTTTCACCATTTTATTAAATTTGCGAAGCCTACCTCCGAGGACAGGGTTTTACTAATTTTAGATGGCCATTCAACCCACATAAAAAACATTGAAGTCTTAGAGCTTGCTAAGAAAAACTTTGTAGACATCCTGGTGCTACCACCACATTGCACACATCGACTTCAGCCACTGGACGTATCATTTATGTATCCCATGTCGACCTTCTATGAACAGGCAGTGCGAGTTTGGCTGCGAACCCACCCGGGGAAAGTTGTGACGATTCATGATGTCGGTCCTCTCTTCGGAGAAGCTTACTTGAAGGCAGCTAGTATGGCAACAGCTATCTCAGGATTTAAGAAGACGGGTATTTGGCCGTTTGAGAGACCTGATCCAAACGTTTTCGTGGCTGCAGATACAACTGATCGTCCTGGGCCTCTACTCGCTACATCTAACCTGCCATCAGCGTCCACTCCAGTGTCAAATGACATTCTCCTCCATAAGACTATTGTTAGTCCTGCGGATATTTTACCTATCCCACGGGTCGCTTCAAATATCGAAAATCCAACGAAGAAAAGGGCTCGATCAGGAAAAACTGTAGTAGCAACTTCTACCCCTTTTATTGAAGAGTTAAAGAATTTGAAGGCTCCGACCCCAAAAAATCCAACCAAGAAAGTTACGAAGCAACTATTTCAAAGCGACAGCGAAGAAGAAGATGATGCAAACATCAGCATTTATAGTGACAGCGGTTCAGAGTTGGTCCTACCAGTTCAAATTCCTACCATAAAAACAGAAGATATTAAGGAAGGGATATATGTAGCTGTAGAGTACAACGGACAAACATTTCCCGGTTTAGTAATTTCAAAATCAGGTGAATCAGCGTCTGTAAAGTGTATGGAAAGGACGCAAAAATATTTCAAATGGCCTAATAAAGATGATGTATTAGATTACAACATTAAGGACATTAAAATGATTATTAATGAACCAAAACAGTTAAGACGAGGGTTTTTCAATGTTCCTGAGCTCTGTTTATATGCTTAGTTGAATAAATAATATTAATTCATTTTAAGTTTTTGTATTCCGCTTTACCTCCAATATGGCGGGTAAAGTGGAATATTACACCACTTTTACTTTTGACGTTTTTCTCCGAAGTGGTGATATATTAGTTTAATTTCTTAACAGTACTACGTAGGGCTATAACGTAAGTGGCTTCTTCCATAAACTCAAACTTTTAAGACGAATACTTCTACCGGGATACAAGCTTGAATCGGTAATTATTCCACTTTACCTACCTTTCCCCTAGTTATTGCGCATTTTTGGACATACAATTAAGAATTTTATATTCACCATTGGCGTGCATACCTATGGGATGTATCTAAAATGTGTTTACCCGTACCTATGCACGCCAATGGTGAAGATAAAATTCTTAATTGTATGTCAAAAAATGCGCAATAACTACCTCTTAAAATCTACCAAATTTTATTTACATATCTTAACCGGTTTTAGAGCAATAAATAAATCGTCGGTTTGTAAGAAAAAATTCAACATCCCGTATCTCGGAAACGAAGCATTTGTGGACATATGTTTATAAAGCAAACGTTCATTATATTTTTATGCAGAATTGCCCCTGAAAGTTTGTCGCACTTATTTAGAAAAAATCCTGTATTGATGAATAGCATGGCTAGTTCTTAAAGTACCTAACTTTTTTATTATCCCATATAAGCAAATTAATTAAAAAGCAAAATGTTAAGAAAGCCTAAGGCTACAGTTGAATTTTAATTTCAATGTATTAAATACACTAGAATATTCCACAGGGGGTTCCAAACTTTGAGGAAAAAACACACTATCATTGTTACACCCGGTATACAATGACACTTACCTGTTTAGCAATTGTATTATTACATCGATATTCCTGAAGAATAAGGCTATAATATACTAAAAAAATTACTAAAATCGGACAACAGGTTTAGGAAATACGAGACATTAAAAATGTCCCATTTTTAAGGTGGTGCGTTAATTTTTATGCTTAGTGTAGGGGAGGAGGGGGCACTTTTGAACGTTTTTTCTTTTTAAGTGTATTATGACTTACTTAGCCAAAAGTTATTTATTTTAGGTATCGCAAACAACTTTAGCACATCTATTATTTTAGCACATATCAAACTTGCCAAAAAATTATCTGAACATACAAAAAATTAACTTTACATATCATAAGAAAAATGTTCCGAAGGGGCCCCTAATAGGGGGTAGCTTTGAACTAAGAAGGGCCGCATTTGAACGACCTAAAAATACTTTGAAATCAAACCAAAAAACACAGTATATTATTGAAAGGACACCATAAAATATACAAACTTGAAAAAAACACAATAAATACCTACCTAGGTATAGGCATTAAAACAAGAAACTATTAAATTTTAATTTACATTGTTATTATCGTGTTCTGCTAGTGCTATAAGTTGAATTGTTTATAGGATGTAATTTTAAAACGACATCTTCAATGGGGACTATCGAAATATCCTCCGTTTCTGGAAAGTGAAAAGTTGAATTTGTCCTTTTACCCTTAATTCTTTTCAAAAACTTGACTTCAAACTCAGAATCCAAAGCAAATATTTCAGTGATCTGTCCCACATAATAATTACACAGCTTTTTTGTAACAAACTTCACTAAAATATAGTCATTCTGTTCATATTTTGCAATTTCTGTGAAGTCCTCCCATTCATCTGAACTGGCATAAACTATGTCTTCATCGGATTCCGAAGTTTCACTCTGTGGTAACACCGCAGTCTTTTTAGTAGTAGGAGTAGTCTTCCAAATGTTTCTTTTCATCTTATTTGCTTGCAGCCTCTGTTGTTTCTGTTCTCTTGCTAGTGTTTTTTCTTCAATTTTGTTTTTTTCTGGTGTTTCTGTTAAAACTCTGGATTTAACCTTTTTTCGAGCTCTAATATTTTTTCTCGGGGCAGCCTTTGGGAAAGGTCGTACAATTTCAGGTGTTACTGGGGTTGATGTAGATGGAACAACTTCAATTTCAGGTGCTACTGAGGTTGATGTAGATGGAACAACTTCAATTTCAGGTGCTACTGGGGTTGATGTAGGTAGAACAGCTTGTGTTGAGTTGTTTACATTATTTCCTGGTGGTGGCCGGTCAGTAACAAAAGCACAGTGAAAATCGTCATCCGAAAATAAAAGACGGTTTAGGGGCCAAGTGCCAGTTTTTCTAAAATCTTCAACTATATTTTTCATGACAAATGAAGAAGTGTATGCAGTGTTTGTAAGAGCTGCTAAGTCATGTATGGTAATTGCTCGAGCAGGATGCATTATCATCCATTCGTTCATAGCAACTGCAAGTTTTGATTTAAACGGCGAATGAACTGCTACATCTAGCGGTTGAAGGCGATGTGAGGTGTGGGGTGGAAAAGTAACTAATACTATTTCATTTTCACGTGCAAACAATATGGCTTCAAGAGAGCAATGACTTTCGTGATTGTCCATCAATATTAAGATTGGAGATTCAGAAGAACAGTGTGTATAACGTTTAATGTGCTTAAGAACCTTGAGAAACAGTTCCTTGGTCATCCATCCAGAGCTTGGCGAATTAGCTGAACCCAGGCTTCCCAATGGAGCTCCATTCAACATTGTATCATGAAAACGGGCTCTTGGAAATATGTACACCGGAGGCACAGCATTTCCTAAAGCATTAGTTATTCCACACATGGTGATCAGGGTGCCTCTCTCTGCTGAAACTATCTGCCCAACTTGTTTGATTCCCTTTTGCGTTACAATGTTTGGAGCTTGCAGGACAGTACTGATACCAGTTTCATCCAAGTTATAGATCTTGTCAGGTGAGAAATTGTGGGTTGAGAGAGCACGTTCATAATTGTCAAAAAATGTCTCAACATTTTCTTTTGTAAAGCTAGTAGCTCGGCTAAGGCTGGTGTTTTCGGGTTTCCTCAATGCCAAATTTTGGTGCCTGTTTTTAAAACATTGCAGTCAGTCTATACCAGCAATTTTATGGGCATCCCATTTACTGATGCACATAGGTTTGTTCAATCTTTTTGCATAATCGTAAGCCAAAATTCTGATTTGAGTGTATGTTAAACTGTAATTTATGTTTGAAGACTTTAATATATAACTAACTAAGAGGTCTTCTTCGGTTTTGTTGAAAACTTGACCAGTAGAATACAAACTTGAATAATTCGACAGATCATTATAAACTACACCATTTTGTTCTGCCCTTTCTCGTTCCTGTTTCCTTTTTATTCTATAAAATAGTGTCGTATGTTTAATTCCATAGGTTGCAGCAGCTGTGCGAAGTTTCATGCCACCCTCCACTGCTTGTATGGCATTTTTAATATCATCTTCAGTTGGAGGCCCTTCTGCACGTTTTCTTTTGTATGTACGTACCATCTCAGTTCCTAAAAATCCACATTTAGCATTAATTTTAATTCTTCCTAATTGAGATTGCAGTAATGGGGCACCTTTGAACAAAGTTCAAAAGTGCCCCATTCATGTTGTTCAAATGTGCCCCGCAATGGCAAATTTCAAATTTATGTAAGTTAAAAATGAAGTGTTAGAATTTCGAGGTTAAATATCGAACACATACCTTGGAAAACACTTGACAATTGCAGGACAGCAGCAACACCACCCAGTTCCGAATATTTTGTTTGTATTATCCTTACAACCAAAATTGCACACAGATGTGTTTAAATGCCGAAAATCTTACTTTCGCTGTTACGTTTGTAAACACAACAACAATCACTCATGCAACTTTACACTAGTAGTATAGGATGTAGCCAACACCATATAACAAAAATTACTCTTATTGTGGTGCTTATAAGCTGGAAATTTGAATTGTTCAAATCCACCCCACGTTCAGAAGTGCCCCTCCTCCATGCGAACTGGTCATTAAAGCTTATTTTTCAAAGAATACAACACACACAGCACTACAGTGGCATTATTGACAGCAGCATTAAAACTAAACGGTTTTAAGTACAAGTAACCTTGCTTTTATGTAGGATATATGCTCTTGGAAAGGTATAAAATAAAACCATTTGATCTTAACAATTCACTGTCGATAGACTAAATATGGTCCAAGAGCTGTGAGACATTTTTAAATAGGTATTTTAGGCAACCTGAAAATTTTTCAGGTGACTCTTCCATGATAGCCTAATACAAAAATGCCGGTCTGGCTAAAGGGTAGCGGTTATTTTCCCCAAAAATCCCCCCCAAATTTAAACAAAAGGGTAAAAATTGTTATTACAAAAAATATCATTGACGTGACTTTAAAGAAAATTTAAATATTTAAATATAAAAAAATAAAGAGGCCATGCGATTTGAGGGCGATTTTAACTCTGCAAGATACTTGCATGGGCGCTCCAGGATTATTTTCAGGGGATGCATCTGAACTTCAGAAGATTTCATCTTAATCTGTACATACTATTAACGAATATAAAATATACAACTATACATGCATCTTCTTCTTTAAGTTCCATCTTCTATCGAAGGTTGGAAATCATTATGGCAATGCGGACCCTGTTGACTGCCGCTCTAAATATCTCTGCACTACTGCATTCGAACCATTCCCGTAAGTTCTTAAGCCAGGATGTTCTTCGTCTTCCCACATTTCGCTTTCCTCGGATTTTGCCTTGCATAATAAGTTGTAATAATGAGTATTTTTTCCCTCTCATCACATGTCCCAAGTACTCAAGTTTTCGTCTTTTGATAGTTAGTATTATTTCCGGTTGATTTCCTATCCTTCTAGTTACTTCCACGTTCGACATTCTTTGAATCCATGATATTCGTAGGATTCTTCTGTAACACCAAAATTCAAAGGCGGCCAACTTATTCAAATGGACTTGTTTCAACGTCCACGCTTCCAAGCCATAAAGAAGAGTAGAGAACACGTAACATCGAAGCATCCTTAGGCGTAGTTCTAACCTTATATCCCGACAACAAAGAAACTTTTTAAGTTTAATGAATGATGCACGTGCTATTTCAATACGTGTCTTAATTTCTTTGGTTTGGTCTACATTTGATGTTATCCATGTTCCTAAGTATTTGTAGTTATCCACACTCTCAATCACAGTATCTTCAATAGTTAATTGGATGTTTACGTGTGCTGATTTAGTTATGATCATGCATTTAGTTTTCTTTAAATTCATCTTCAGTCCGTACTCATGACAGCGTTCATTAAGGCGTTCCATTACGTTCTGTAAATCATTGTTATTATCTGTTATTATTACTGTATCGTCTGCAAAACGTAAGTTGTTCAAAACTTCTCCATTGATAGATATACCTTCTATTGAATTTGAGAGCGCTTCTTGAAATACCGCTTCACTGTAGACATTGAAAAGTAGTGGAGACAGCACGCAACCCTGACGGACTCCTCTCTGTATTTTGATATCTTGGGTGTCTTGGTTGTCACATGCATAGCTATATACAATTGTACATTCCTTCCGGACAGGGAGGTGCAATTGTTATTTTGACAGGGTATTTTTTAATATTAAAAATAAATGTTGTTCTGAAGCTATTTATTATAATAAAAGTATTAAGCATTGGTTATATAAGTAAGAATACGTAGCAACTCAATCAATTAATCACTAATTAATTTTTCATTAATTCTAAATACATATTACAACTATTTACAGATCAGGTAGAAGAATCTGAGTTTCGAGGGGAGTCTGACGAAGAAGAAGAGAATGTATATTTACTTTAGCTCATTTTTCTTTCCTTCATAGTGTTGAGTATTTCTTTTGTTTTTCATCTTTTTTAATGTTTCCGTGTTTGTTACGTATTGTGTCTATGATATTTTTTACATTATTCGATAACACCACATCTCAACAATGGCAAGTCTTTCTTCAGATGCGCCCGTGATTGTTTAGGCTTCGACTGTGTGTAAAAGGACAGAGAATACGTAGCAACTCAATTAATTAATCACGGATTAATTTTTAATTAATTCTAAATACATATTACAACTATTTACAGATCATGTAGAAGAGGAATCTGAGTCTCGAGGGGAGTCTGACGAAGAAGAAGAGAATGAACGTTTAAGCTCAGATGAGGAGTTTGAAGAAAAAGTACAAGATTCGGACACAGAATTAATTTAGTTTATAGTTTTATACTTTTCTACCTATATATTTATAATAATAAATTTGTCTTTTTCTATCATATTTGAAAAATCTATTGTATAGTACGTATTATTTTCCTTTAATTAAGAAAAATTACGTAAAAAACTATAATATCTATAATAATTACTCTAACGTTTCGAGGCACAACAACATGGATATCGCCAGGTCACGTGATTTTCTCGAGCGAACGGACTCGCTCAGCTACAACAGAGGACGCAAACAGCTATCGGTATACGCTCTTTCTTACACTGCTGCTTACCTATAGCGGTTTCATTTATATGCACGCGTAATTTATTTGATCACATGGCAATTGGATAATTTCACCAAAAAAAACCTGTCTTTTTAGAATATTTATTTTTAAAATTAAAAAATACCCTGTCAAAATACCAATTGCACCTCCCTGTCCGGAAGGAATGTACATAGCAATGCATGTATAGTTGTATATTTTATACTCGTTAATAGTATGTACAGACTCAGATGAAATCTTCTGAAGTTCAGATGCACCCACTGAAAATAATCCTGGGGCGCCCATAAAGTATCTTGCAGAGTTAAAATCGCCCTCAAATCGCCTGGTCTGTTTATTTTCTTTATATTTGAATATTTAAATTTAGTTTCAAGTCATATCAATGATATTTTTTGTAATAACAATTGTTACCCTTTTTTTAACTTTGGGGGGGATTTTTGGGGAAAATAACCGCTACCCTCCAGCCAGACCGGCATTTTTGTATTAGGCTACCATAGAAGAGTCACCTAAAAAATTTTCAGGTTGCCTAAAATACCTACTCAAAAATGTCTCACAGCTCTTATACTAATAGTTTTCAGCCATATTGCTTTCTGGAGATGCTGAAAGCCATGATAGATTACAATATAAGGCTTACACAAAAATTATAAATAAGCGACTTAAAGACATAAATTCGATTTATTTTAACATTAAAACATTAAAATTGTAGATAAAATTATTTTTATTTCAAATTAGTATTTTTCTGATTTAAATTGTTTTATTATTTTTTTTTTAATCGCTAAAAGTCAGAAATTTTAGGGTACGTGAGTTATTAAGACCTATTTTTGTTAACATTATCAATAAAGTTGGGTGCACAAGTGTTTTTCTACCTTGACAGTCCGAAATAACCAAGTACTTTTTATTATTTTATGGTTACAAATACGTATCTACCTACCATAACACATGTAAAAATTTGTTGGCCTATATGGAGTATATAGGTTTAAAGAATCATTTAATATGGTAAATAGTCTTTAAAAGTCTCCATTTAAGAAACCTTTTTAAGTTTGCTATAAAACTGCCTGCACTTAAAGTGTCTTTTAACATGGTTTTAAAAGCACCTTCACATCAACTTTAAAACCAGTTGCTTAAGAAAACAAAGTTTTAAAAAGGTTTTTATTTTTGGTTTTATTGACCTCTTTCAGTGTGGGCCCTTCTATGCTGAAAGCGTTTTATTGCAACCTTAAGGTTTACTTAAAAACCAATTGGTTTTAATTTTAGTTTCATTCTACAGTTTTAAAGCATCCTTGAAAGACTTAATAAACCCGTTCGGTGCTACTATGATTCGAGCAGTTTTTCTATAGACTTTAGTACGAAAAACATCAGACCTATCAGCCTCAGGTACTTGGCTTTTTCATATCCGTTTTACCGGGTTTGGGTATAAAATCCACCCAAATTAGCCTACATACTGTTGGTATGTACCCCAATCCTAAGCTATCTTGCAGCATCATACATAATTTTTCATACAGGTCATTTCCCTTCTGAAAAAGTATTGGATAAATCCTGTCCGGACCCTGTGATTTATATGGCTCAAATGAGTTTATTTCCTATTTGATTTTGTCTTGTTTCACCACTTCTTTTGCCACACGCTAGTTTTCTTTAGAACCGTAAGTCATAGTATCCAGTTCAGTCTGCTAGTTCAGTCTGCTGCCATGTTTCTAGTAGTATCAGTTTTGTTTTATACTCAAGAAAGTGCACCCTAAAAAGTTCTTTCAGGATTACTGCACCATTCTGAGTATATTCACCTAACTCCTTTTAGAGCAAGGGACTACTTCTTTGAGGGTCCTATGAGAGAAATATTATATGTGGAGTCTTGATATTTCTTAGTCTGTTTTGTCTCCTCGCAATACCTTTTCCACGATTTTTGTTTTGTCTACTCAGTTGCTCCTTTTGACTCACTTTCTCACTTACTTTCGTTGATGGGGTTATTTATTGCTTGTTATTTCAAAACAGATAGGTTGATGGTCTGAATAAGACACAGAGTTGTGGCCAGTGTTATGACAGTTACTTCCTTTTGTTACCAACAAAAGTTGGTTTGTTCCCTACGTTTAGTATGACTAAATCATGTTCCAAAACAAACTGTAGTAATGACTCACTTCTTTCATTGGTGTATACTGTCCCAGATCAATTGGTGCGCATGCGCATTACAGCTGGTGGTTAATAAAAGGTCATTTTTCCCGCAATATCTCATGAGCTGTTCCAATACCATTGATGGTGGTTTTTCGGAATCATCTTATGGGAAGTATGCTGTTCTTTGTAGTTTCTTCCCCTAAGATCTTTATCTTTACGGCAGTGAAGTCATATTGATATGTGGTTTTACTTAATGCAGGTCGCAGATCGGCGATAGGTAAGATGCCCCCTCCAACAATGCCCGGTAGACTTCTTATTTTGTCCTTTTAAACCAAGGGCTCTTTTATCAAAGCAATCGAACCTTCGCATTCTACCCTGCCTTCGAGCCATCGCGGCATTTGATGGTAGGTATGAAAGAATGCCTTTCTAAGTCTGTAATACGTATGAGATGAGCTTGTATTCATATATTCTTAATAAATTATTTTCGTGAAATATAACGATCCCGGATATATAAAAACTAAAATTGAAGAACTACTAACTAAGAACAAACAGAACTTATACTACAAACAAATATAAAACTTGTAGAAAGAGGTTAGTTCTGTTAATTACTTTCTAAAAAAGTAATGTGTGAATCTTCCACGGAAAACGTTTGCATTATTTAAGAATGTTGGCACGCGACAAAGAAACTTTGCAACTTTAGGAACTGATTTATTATTAATAATAAAAGGTAATAACGACAACATTTTAAGAGTCGAACTGCAACCAGTCTTTTTCAGCTACTGTCTGGAATGGCGAGGAAATCAGTAAGTATAATAGATATTTATATAGATAAGTTAATATAGATTTAAGATTCCACTTAAAATGATAGAAGCTTGTTTGGAGCTTGTAGATTTAGTATTTGCGATAAATAATAATTATTATGTTTTTTTGCTTTTGGTTTCATGTTTAAATTTTTAGTTGTTTTATAGTTCTGCTCAATGTGTGGGCATTTTTGGTAGTTTTTTTTATTGTATTCCAATATTTAAGATTTTAAAACTTCATATTAAATCCTCCTTTTTGTATTTTTTTTAACCACAAAGGGTTATTAGCAGAGTCAGGCAAATATGCAATAGTGCATATGCATATGCATTTGCATATTTTTGTAGTTTCTTTTGAATTTTGCATATACCGGTATATTTAAAAATAAAGGGCATATAATAGGTTTTCAAAGCGAATTTATTTATTTATTTATTCATGGTTAAAATACCTTCGTACCTGATATTTCTGTGTGGATCAAGGCATCCAGAATTTTTCATTGATATGGGAAAATTATTATGCTCAGCATGCAGTAAGTAAATACAAAGTAAACCTAAATATTTTAAATTACATAAAAATAATCAGAAAACCAAAAAATATACATTTTTAATTTAAAATGCTTTAAATAACCCCCGATCTAAAAATTATTTAGTTTACTGTAGGATTTTTTTGCAGATTCAATGCGAAAAAAAATTCCAAATAGTCCAGCATTGCAAAACTGCTTTACATACCGGTCAAAAAAATAAATTAGAATCGGGAGAAAAAAAGCAAGATTCGATATCTAGGTGCTTACAATCAACTAGTGAGCAAGTGACATTTAACAATGATTTGTTCGAAGCATTGTTAAGCTAAAATATATCTTTGTCCAAATTATCAAACGAAAATTTGCGAATGTTTCTTGGAAAATACTGCAAATGGAATATTCCAAGTGAAAGAAGCTTAAAAAGAAACGAGGTCTATTCTGTAGGTATATTCTGCAGTACTGAGTAAAACAAAATTAGATATAGGAGACAATTATTTTTTTTTGTATGTGTGGATGAAACAATTGATTCTTCTGGACGTTACATCGCACATTTATTAATCGGATCTCTTAAAAATGAGCAAGCTTATAAATCGCATTTAATTGCTTCCAAGCAGTTGAATAAAATCAACGCACTAGGTAACAGTTTTAAGGTTTTTGCAAGACAGTTTAGCAATTTTTTTCTTCCTTTAGCTGTTCCCAACGAAAATTTTTATTTTTCTTTCAGATGCTGCACCTTACATGGTTAGAGCAGGAAGCAATTTGAAAATTTTTTATCCACGTTTAGTACATACAACTTGCCTATGAACAAAATATGAACAAAATATTTCTTAAGGCACCTATAAGGTATCAGTTTTATAAAGAACATTTGCCGAAACTTCCTCTTCCACCAAAACCTATTGTTACTGGATAAGAACTTGATTAGAGGCTGCAATGTTTTATGCAGAAATTTTTGCTGAATTGAAGCCAGTAGATTCTTCCGAACCACTTATACTTTTCAAAGAATTGGTGAAAAATAAAATAGTACCACAGCAACTTTCATACTTAAAATATTATGTACATACATGCATATTTGACACAAGTAATACATGCCTATACATGCATATTTGACATAAATAAATGTATATACATGCATATTTGACACAAATAATATGCATATATATGCGCATATATCTTCCTTTTCAGCCTGCATATTTGCCTGACTTTGGTTATTAGCATTGAACTGTATTTACATCAAATTACAAAGTTAATCTTAAATTTGGTTAATTATGTAGTCCTATGGCAGGTACATACAAAATTAAAAGTCTTAAAAGAATTATTTTCACTTCAACACTGTTAGCTCACTATCACATACATAACACATCGGAGAAGGATTCTTCTTTTATAAAATCATTGGTGATCTTCGTATGTCCAAGTCGCAGCCTAAATATGATTACTTGGTCTCTTCTCTTAGTAGGGAGTTTCGACGGAAACACACTTAGTTTGATTTTTCTTAGCGTAGAGTTTGAATTATTATAATTTATTTGCAATTTTGTCATGATTGTTCTATTAAATGTCAGCAGAGGTGTCGCTGCTCTGATCAGTAGAGATGTAGGTAAAATATTGTTTTCTATTTTTTTTTAACTAGTACAGCGACTTTTAAGACACTTGGGAGTTAGTGCTGGATGGATTTCAGTTTAAAAAATGAGTAGTCCTTCGATATCTTCTGCGTACGTTTTAGCAATGCTGCGAGGATCGACAGAGCCGTGTGCATTCTCGAAGAAATTAATTAATTCTTCCTGGGTTAAGTATGCGTTATCAGAATTATCTTGAAAGAAAGAACTAGTGCAATTAATAAGATCTTCTGCTAAATTCTTATTATCTTTAGGTGCAGTTTTTGGTTTCTTAGATTTACGTAGAGGTTCTAAATAGGTTCTGGTCTACTGTGACCGAAGGAGTCGTTATTTCTGATACCGTCCGTTTGGACGATTGAGTGTCAGAGGATGACGGAGGTTGATTTTGATTGAGATTATTAATTTCAGCGTTATCTGGCTGGATAGGTGTTTGTGTAGGATTTGAATCTAATGAAGTAATATTGGTTGTTTCCTTCGATTGTGAACTAGTTGATTGTAGTGAAGATTGTGAAGAATGGATAATTTGTTGACTATCTGTTACATTGGGGTGATAATTTTTGATACAATTTGATTGAGAAGTAGGCGGTGAATTTTTGATAGATATTTGTGTGTTTGTATTATTTGTGCACTGAGAGGCTAAATGACCTTGTTGTTTGCAAATGTAGCATGATTGTTTTTCAAATGAAAAATAAATTCGGTAATTGATCTGTGCATGATTAATTATAATAGACTCAGGAATTTTTTGTAGACTTTTAGGAGCAATGAAAGTATATCGTCGGAAATTCAAGATATGCTTAAATAAAGAGTTAGTTGCTCCTATTCTTACAAAATCCATTGCAGTTATTTGATGAATGCCAATATTTTGTAGCTCAGTCTCTATAATACTGTGTAGTATTGTTAGGCAGACATTAGAAATTATCAGTCTTTCGTTTGGTGTGACTAACTTCCTAGCTTGGATACGTTCCTGATTGATTACTATTGTTCCATTATCTGTCCCTAAAAATTCTGCGACTGTTTCTTCAGGAGTAAAATAGATGCTAAAACGCTCATTTACAATCGTGGAAATGGCGAGAATTTTATTAGGATCGACTGTAGTAGCTATGGCATTTAAATAATCTTCAATTTTAGTATTTGGAAGTGAATTGAACAAAATGGCTTGTTTATTGCTTGGGATTTTTTTGTTAGATTGGTTCACAGCAGTAGAATATAATCTTGATGTTTTTGATGGAGGAGTAATGAGAATTATCGAGTCCAAAAGTTCATTCCCCTGGATCTTCCTGCATATTGAGTGTATGTTACCTGACTACGACACTGCTACTTGAACAGCTTCATTAGTAATTAAACATATTAAATAACTTTGTACTGGTATTTATGGCCGTTGTTTGCAATTTTTTTGGTTAGGTAATAATAAAAAGATGGTCTAACTTACAATCCGATCCCAAAATTGTACATTATGTAATACACTATTACACCAAATTTGATATTTTTCTAATAAGTAAAAACAACTAAATTTGGATAAAAACTACGAACTGATCGGAACATTGTTTACCTACTCGTTAAGAAACCAGTTTCGAATCCTTAAATCTTCCTTCCTTGCCTAATCAAGTCTTTATTTGGATTTGCAAATAGTAATTCATGCTCTTATCTATTTATTTCTCCCAACATTTTAAAGATTAAATTGCATATATTCTCCTTGTGTTCTTCTTCTGCTCCTCTTCTACTTCTTTAACAAAAATTTTATTAACTTATAAATATTTCAAATTGTCGATCGTCTCAAATACTTAAAAGCTTATATTAAATATCATTTACATTTTTTGTTTGCTTTTGGGACAAGTCATGTAATTTTTGTGGACAGAAAAATGAAAATAAAGTAGTAAATGTTAAAAAATATATAAGTTTGGTGAGCCTGAAAAAACAATGAAATGACCCTCAATCCCCAGTAGGGGTTAAATTACCTGCGGGTGCAAAAAATCTCCTGCTTGATCTGAAAAGTTATTAAATATATACACTTCATAGAATGCAATGCTTTCAAAAATACTGGTATGGGTATAGCTGTTTATTTTGATCATAGTCTTACATGAAATACTCGTACTGAAAACCACACAGAAAGCTACTATGTCCTTGGGCAGATGTAGAAGAATGTTAAGTATCTAAGAATTGGAGGTTTAAACTCAAAAGGACTATATAGATATTATACACAAGGGTTATTAGACCAATGACAACCTATGGGTCGGTGACGTGGTAGACAAAGACGCAGCAAGTGAAATCAATAAGGCTGCTAGGTAATACACAAAGGCTAGCTTGCCAGTGTATTACGGGGATCATAAAAACAACTCCTACAGCATCGTTTTAAGTCCTGCTGAATCTACCACCGCTTCATATCTCTATACAGGGCGAAGCCAGATCAGTGATGCACAGATCGAAAGCTAATCGAGTAGCTAAAAACAGATATTGTGATGGGGCAACCTATCGATGCAACAGCTATGAAATATAGCTTTGACAATAAGTTCAAAATTAATATACCAGGGAGGGAAGACTGTTAGGAAGGTGTATTCCTACATGATGGCTCAAAACCATCGGAAAGTGTGGGAGCCGGCATAGTGACAAATCAAGGGATACATTTCCCGGTGTCTATCTAAGGATGTCACAGATTTCCAGGCAATCCATTACTGAGTGAAAGAAATAGAAGGACAGGAAAGAACTTTGCTGAAGGATTCTGCAGGCAGCGCTTAAGCACTCAATTCTATATAGGTTAATTCTAAGCTAGTATGGGATTTTGCGAGTGCCCTAATATAAACTAGGAGACCGTAACAATGTTACGGTAGCCTGGGTACCGATGCACGAGGACACGAAAGTGATAAGGGCAATGAAAAAACAAATCAAATGGCCAAATAAGACTCAGCAATACCATTTAGTTGGACCAGAACCCTTCTGCGGCGTTACAAATGTAGTAACAAGAACGGCTATAAGAAAGTGGATACCTCACAAATCTTGGGAATAGTGGATGAATTCACCAGTACCAATTCAGGTGAATCGAACTCACGCTATCATTACACAACATTCTCCAAAATTTATGGCAGACCTATTAAGCAAAGACAGGAACACAGTCAAAGCCATAGTAGGTCTGTTAACAGGGCACTGTAAGCTGAATATGCACGTGAAGCTGATGGGATTGTCAGATGATGAACTGTTTAGATTCTGTTACCTGGTAGAAGAAAC
Organism: Diabrotica virgifera virgifera; assembly: GCF_917563875.1. NCBI lineage: Eukaryota > Metazoa > Arthropoda > Insecta > Coleoptera > Chrysomelidae > Diabrotica > Diabrotica virgifera. The sequence goes on along the minus strand of NC_065445.1, from coordinate 200,237,231 downwards.
AGCAGAGCACATTCTATGTCAGTGTGACAGTCTGGCAAATGTGCGGTTCTTTGAATTAGGAGAAGAAAATCCACCTGCAAAGAGCTACATGGAAGGTTTAGTCTGGAAGCTATTAGACATTTTAAAAAGTTGGTCAAACCGGCAAACAGGTGTATGTTCTCAAAGAAATTGAAAATTGTTTAATTAATTAATTTTAAAAAGTGTCATTCTAGAGAATATAATCTAGGACTAGAGGACCACAATAGACCTGAAAAGGTCGCACTGGAATAGGCCAAAAGGCCACCTCTTTGAATATATCTATCTAGCTGTACCTTTGTATGTTTTCTGTTTATAGATAGTTTTTGACCAGAGTAGTGAGTTCAGTGCGTCCATTATGTTTTCCCTTTTATAATAATTCGTTATTCGATTTTTGTTTCAGTGCGTCCATTTCTTTCTATTTTTGTCCCCAAATAGATACAGCGGTACCTCTACATACGAGGGTAATTCGTTCCATAACCTTGCTCGTATGTCAAATTGCTCATATGTCAAAGCAATTTTCCCCATTGAAATTAACTGAAATGTCATTAATCCGTTCCAGTCCCAAAAAAACACCTTAGTTGTTTTTGTTAAGTGTTTTTAAATAAGAAAAATATGAAGCGCTTAATTTTCGTCAGTGGTCTTCGCTTTTTTCGGCACACTTTGCTCATTTTCATCTGCAGCTCGTTTAAAAAAACTGTCCAAAGAGGTTTGTTTCTTCCTCCCTTTCATAAATCGCTCATGCCTTCTCACATATGATGCTTTGTGTTAAGGTTCCTCCTTGAAGCTGCTTCCTTCACCCACACCATCATTAGTTTCTCCATCTTTTCATGGAGAGAGGTTCGGACCTTGGAAATTATTGTAACGCCCTTAGCTGGCATTATACCCTTTATCAACTCCTTCAAGTTATAAGTAGGTAGTCGAAAAGAGGCATGAATTTTAATAAAAAGCGGTTCCTCGTATCTCAAATTTTGCACTCGTCTCAAAGCAAAACATCGCTCGCTCGCCGGCTCGTATCTCAAAACACTCGTATATTAGGGCGCTCGTATATCGAGGTACTACTTATACATATTCGGAACATGATGAAATTGTGAATTGGCGAGACAATATCACTTAGAAATTTTATATTCCAACAAGACGGAGTAACTTTAGACTACTCGGGTAAAAGTGACAATAATTACCCAAAGCACAGACATGAAGTCGACATACTTCATTTTTATTTCTACGAAAAATTCAATTTCTTGAATAACAAGAAATGATAATTTTTATTGAAGACTGTAATGCTAAACTAGGATGTGGATAGGCGTTTGAAGGAGTTATGAGACAGTTCTAACTACTTTTATCAAAAATAATCTTTTTTTTTTTTTTTTTCTTCCTTATTGGCTTTGGATTACTTGATCCATTCAGCCACGATAGATAATAAATTACTGTTTGCTACAATATTCCAAATATAATACATTGCATTACATAATACATTAGGTACATGTGCGCACATATAATACTTATGCACGCACATACATACATACATATGTAGAAGTGGAAACATTTAATTGACCAGTAGGTATACTCCTCATTCATGGCCCTAACCAACTTAAATTAATTTACAAATAATTAAATCGACAAAAAAAAACTACATGCTAATACTAAATACTAATACTAAATGCTAATAAATATATGTTTTTTTTTTACACAGCGATAAGGCTTCAACCCGGATCAACCCCGCGGAGGTTTACACCCTCTTTGTGTTTTTAATTTTTTTTTCTCTTTTTTATTTTTTTTTTATAATTTGTTATACTTTTTTTTATTTATTTGTTTATTTTTTTTTTTTTTTTTTTTAATATTTAATTTTTTTTTATACATTTTTTTTGTATACATATTTTTTTGTATAATTTTTTTTTTTTTTTTTTTTTTTAATTTTTTCAATATAAACTTTTATTAAAAATAATCAATATGGGCAAGCAATATACTTAGTCCAGGAAAACAAGGTTTTTCTCAGGACTTTAAATAATCCGGGTATCTGACAACTTTTTTAGTTATTTTAGACCTATATAAAGAAAACCTACCTGTTTCCTGCTAGAGTTCGAAGCAGCTTTTTAATTGTTAACAATTTATCAAAAATTTCTTCTTCTTGTAGTACTGGCCGCTTTAGCGACTACGGAGGTTAGCGACTACGCTGCCAAATCTGTTTCTGTCCAATGCAAGTCTAAACTAAGGCCGATCCAGTCTCTGATATCTGCCTTGAAATTTGGCGCCTACCGGAACCTCAATCTGTACCTATTCTCCCTAGAACATTTTCGTTGGTGGTGTGGGTTGCTTAAGGTATTGTTCGAGTATTCTTCTATTAAGCCAGAGTTCAAAGGCTTCTAACTTATTTATCAGCATTATGTTGAACATCCAGGCCTCCGTTCCACACAAAAGTATTGACCATACATAGGTCAATATTATGTATTTGACATAGTATCATATTCTGTACACTCAGTGTGCAATCATGAACACGATCACTCAAAGTGGGTATAAACCTCAAACAAGTCTATGTAATGATGAAAGTGAGCAAATAATCAGTGACCAACAGAAAGTTACAGAAATCTGGAAGCATTATTTTCAGACGCTACTTGGAACACAAGTAGACATGGAAGATGAAATGGGTATGAACTACGTAGAAGCTCCAACTATAGAGGAAGTTCTCGAAGCTATTAAGGCCCAGAAAAACAATAGAGCTCCTGGAGTTGACCAAATACCAGCAGAACTGTATAAGGTAGGTGGCGACCACCTAGCAAGTCACATCCACGCGCTCATCAAAGACATATGGCAAGAAGAGAAAATACCCGACGACTGGAAGAAAAGTATAGTATGCCCGATCTATAAAAAAGGAGACAAACTCCAGTGCAAAAACTACCGTGGAATCTCTCTACTATTTACAGCATATAAAGTCCTCACGTATATTATAAACCAGCGGCTCCAACCACTAGCAAAAAATATTATTGGAGAGTATCAGACGGGCTTCCGACGGGGAAGATCGACACTGGATCAAATATTTACAGTCAAACCGATCTTGAGCAAATCATGGGAACACGATATTGATGTTCACAACGTGTTTGTAGACTTCAAACAGGCATACAACTCAGTCAAAAGGAACAAACTATATACTATATATTGGCTGAATTGGCAAAACCACACAAGCTAATAAGACTCACTAAAGCCACAATGAATGAAACTCAGGCATGTGTACGAATACAAAACCACCGGACAGACTTTTTAAAAATTTCGCAGGGACTAAAGCAGGGCTGGCCCCAACATTGTTTAACCTGGCACTAAAGTATGCGGTTAGGCAAATGCAAACTGGACGAGGAAACCTACCGACCAACCGAACGGTTCAACTGGCCGCTTATGCCGATGATATTAATATTATGAGTAGAACATCAACAGTAGCACAGAAACATACGCAGAGTTAAAAACAAAAACAAAAATGCTAGGTCTGGAAATTAATACAGAAAAAACAAAAATAATGACTCAGACGAGAAGAAATATAGTCCCACAAAACATTATACGTGAAGATGACATTGAAACGGTTGGAAAGTTTACATACCTGGGAGTAGAAATATATGCCGACGGATAAGAAGACGGAGAAATACGGAAGAGAATAACGCAGGCAAACAGAGCTTATTTTGCCCTCTCCCATATATTTCGGTCTAAAAGTGTCCACCGAAATACAAAGATGAGAATCTATAAAATTTTAATTCGACCAATAACATGCTATGGCAGAGTACTGAGGAGAAAACTAGGACGTGTGAGGGAAAACGAAATCTTCAGAAGTCGATACAACAACGAACTTTATCAACTTTATAAGGAAGCACCCCTGTCAGGCTTCATTAAAATGCAAAGATTGCAATGGACCGGACATGTGATAAGAACGGGAGAGGATAGACTACCAAAAATAGCCCTGAATGCTAGAATGCAGGGAAAGAGACCGGTTGGAAAGCCAAGAAAGCGCTGGGAAGACACAGTAAACAACGACGCACAAGCCCTTTTCGGAGTCCGTGTATGGAGAATAGCAGCCACAGACAAGCAAGTGTGGAGACAAAAAATAAAGGAGGCCAAGGCTCAATTTGGGCTGTAGTGCCGTAGAAGAAGAAGAAAAGACAATATCACTTAGAAATTGTATATTCCAACAAGACGGAGTAACTTTAGACTACTCGGATAAAAGTGACAATAATTACCCAGAGCACAGACATGAAGTCGACATACTTCACTTTTTATTTCTACGAAAAATGCATTTTCTTGAATAACAAGAAATAATAATTTTTATTGAAGACTGTAATGCTAAGCTAGGATGTGGATAGGCGTTTGAAGGAGTTATGAGACAGTTCTAAATACTTTTATCAAAAATAATCAATATGGGCAAACAATATACTTAGTCCAGGAAAACAAGGTTTTTCTCAGGATTTTAAATAATCCGGGTATCTGACAACTTTTTAGTTATTGTAGACCTATAGAAAGAAAACCTACCTGTTTCCTGCCAGAGTTCGGAACCGCTTTTTAATTGTTAACAATTTATCAAAAATTTCTTCTTCTTGTAGTAATGTCTCCTTTAGTAGAGGTTAGCGACTACGCTGGCAAATCTGTTTCTGCCCAATGCGGATCTAAACTAAGGCCGATCCAGTCTATGATATCTGCCATGAAACTTGGCGCCTACCGGAACCCCGATCTGTACCTATTCTCCCTAGAACATTTTCTTTGGTGGTGTGGGTTGATTAAGGTATTGTTCGAGTATTCTTCTATTAAGCCAGAGTTCAAAGGCTTCTAACTTATTTATCAGCGTTATGTTGAACATCCAGGCCTACGTTCCATACAAAAGTATTGACCATACATAGGTCAATATTATGTATTTGACTTGACATAGACACAACGCAAAAGTCTAAGGATATTTTAATAATTTGACAATACCAATGACAGAAATTTCATGACCATATAAATTTGCTTGTACTATAATTGTTGATACAGACACTCACTTCTTATCAAAAAAAAAATTGTAAAACTGATAGCAATACGTGTTTTAGAATGTTTTTTTATAAGGGACAAAAAAATCGACATTTTATGTTTTGTTTATTTTTAATTTTAGTCACTTTATACCATTCTTGCTTAATAGGTGAGTTAAAGATATTGTCTTTTTACCATGCAACGACAACATTTAACGTTGGACGAGATGAATAGAGCCGTGGGCCTCCTTCAAGCTGGTATGCGACAAACTCAAGTTGCTGACCAGCTGGGTGTCTCCCAAAGCGTCGTAAGTCGTTTGTCGGTTTAGAGACACTGGGAGTCCAGCCGAGCAACATCCAGGACGTGGTCGCTCTAAAACCGTCGCTCAAGACCGATATTTAATTTTAAATGCCAGAAGGCTGCCAACAGTCACAGCACCCGAGCTGGTTAATGAATTACAGCTTGCACATAATGTAACAATTAGCCACAGTACTGTGAGGAATCGTCTCCATGAAGCCAATCTTCGTATTCGGCGACCACTGAGATGTCCACCTCTATCTAGAGGCAATCGCGCTTCAAGATTAACCTGGTGTCAAGAGTTTCAGAATTGGACTGACAATGACTGGACCACAGTTTTGTTTAGTGTCGAGTCTAGATATGGATTTCATCCAGATTCTCGTCGGACAAGAGTTTGGAGACGACCCGGAAATGGAGAACGATTACGACATCTTCAAGAAGTGTATGCATACAGAGGTGGTACATTAATGCTATGGAGCGGAATCATGATTGACGGAAGAACTGACCCCATTTTCCCACGTGGCTTTCTCAGAAGTCAGCAATATTTGGACACTATTCTTGAACCTGTTGTGCGCCCGTTTGCTGCTGCTGTTGGAGAAAATTTTTGCTTTAGGCATGATAACGCTCGACCACATGTTGTGCATATTGTAACAAACTGGTTGGATAACGAGGGTATTGATGTATTGCCGTGGCCAGCACAATCACCGGACTTGAATCCCATTGAGCATGTATGGGACATGCTCCAACGAAGAATTACTCCACATATGGGCAATAACTACAATGAGTTTCAATTAAAAGAGCTTCTGAGAGAACAGTGGACACAACTACCTCAAGCAGACATTAACAATGTGATTCGGAGCATGAACAGTAGATGTAGAGCTGTGATAAACCAACGTGGTGGCCATACTTTATTTCAAGTTTATATTTCGTATTTTTGACATTTTATGGTGGTATGTGAAACATGGGTGATTTGCAATATATTTTTTTTCTCCAATTTTCTGTTTTTTTTTTGCAATTTATGGTTTTTGACATATTAAACAACAATTTAAACTACAAATTTTGTATTACTTTTTTTAAGTTGATTACAGATAAACAAAATACGTCTATTTATAAAAATATCCCTAGACTTTTGCGTTGTGTGTAGTATCATATTCTGTACACTCAGTGTGCAATCATGAACACGATCACTCAATTAGGGACGAAATTGCATAATTTGTATACAAATTTAGTTTGTGCATTATACATTTAACTTAACAAATGCGCTGCGAATGTTCTGTTCATTGAATTAATTTCTCAGACAAGTTTCTTCTTCTTCTTCTTCTGGTTCCTATTCGTTTCGGATGTTGGAAATCATATTGGCAGTCATAACCTTGCTCGTTGCGGCTCGAAACAGTTCCGTTGAGGTTTTGTTAAACCATGTTTTCAAATACCGCAGCCATGATATTCTCATTCTACCGAGTCCACGCTTACCTTTGACAGAAAAGCTTAGTTAAAATTAACCAGATATAAGGAAAAAAGCTGGCGTTTCAGCCTATTCCTACACCAAAAGCAAGCATTATTCAGAACTAGACTAGATGTTTCTCCGGATCTACGTATTGAACTGTCAGCCCCAAAGCCTATATTCATAGTCTAAGAGCTGGGAGCGGATTTTGTGCGTGATAAGTAATATGGAAAAACTATACGGGGATATGTTGAATTAGTTGTGTACACGACTTTCACCAACGGCCGGAAACCAGAGTTGGGGCCGAGGATAGTTATAAGGGGTCAAAGTCGCGGTTTTTATTATTTTTTTTATGATGCTCATGATCGAGATAGTTCACCAAAATTTGGGAACAAGTAGGTCATGACGTACCTAAGTAAAATCTCTAGGGGCTCAACGCTGCGTGGCCGACAAAGGTGTGGGGGTAGGGGTGAATATAAAAAAATATAAGGGGTTTTTTGCGACGTTCGTGATTGAGATAGTGCACCAAAATTTGGGTATAAGTATACCATGACATAAATAATTAAAATCCCCAGAGCCGGAAACCAGAGTGGGGAAGGAAGGTAATTATAAGGGGTCAAAATTCCGTTTTTTATTATTTTTTTTTGTGACGCTCATGATCGAGATAGCGCGCCAAAATTTGGGAATAAGTAGGTCATGACGTAACTAAGTAAAATCTCCAGGAGTGGAACGCTGCGTAGCCGACAAAGGGGTGGGGCAGGGGTGAATATAAAAAAATGTAAGGGGTTTTTTGCGACGTTCGTGAATGAGATAGTGCACCAAAATTTGGGAATAAGTAGACCATGACATAACTAAGTAATATCCCCAGAGGCGGTAACCAGAGTGGCGGACGAGGGTAGTTATAAGGGATAAAAGTCGCGGTTTTTTTATTTTTTTTTTGTGGCGCTCATGATGGAGATAGTGCACCAAAATTTGGGAGTAAGTAGGTTATGACGTAACTAAGTAAAATCTTCAGGGGCGGAACGCTGCGTGGGATACAAAGGGGTGGTAGGCAGGGGTAAGTATAAAAATATATGGGGTTTTTTTGCCATCCGTGATCGAGATAGTGCACCAAAATGTGGAAATAAGTAGATCATGACATTACTAAATAAAATCTCCAGGGGCGGAACGCTGCGTGGTAGACAAATGTTGTGCCAGGCCACAAAAAAAATAATACACATTGCGACTTTGCCCCTTAAAACTACCCTCATCCCCAACTCTGGTTTCCGTCTCTGGGGATTTTACTTAGCTAAGTCATGGTTTACTTATTCCCAAATTTTGGTGCACTATCTCAATCTAGCACGTCGCAGAAAACCCCTTATATTTTTTATATTCACACCTACCCCCAACCCTTTATCGGCCACGCAGCGTTCTACCCCTGGAGATTGTACTTAGTTACCTCATGACCTACTTATTCCCAAATTTTGGTGCACTCTCTTCACGAACGTCGCAAAAAAACCCTTTATATTTTTTGTATTCACCCCTGCCCCACCCCTTTGTCGGCCACGTAGCGTCCCACCCCTGGAGATTTTACTTAGTTAATTCATGACCTACTTATTCTCAAATTTTGGTGCACTCTCTCGATCATGAGTGTCACAAAAAAAAAATAATAAAAACGTCGACTTTGACCCCTCTTAACTACCCTCATCCCCAACTCTGGTTTCCGGCTCTGGGGATTTTACTTAGTAATGTCATGATCTACTTATTCCCAAATTTTGGTCCACTATCTCAATCACGAACGTCGCAAAAAACCCTTTATATTTTTTATATTCACCCCTACCCCCACCCCTTTGTTAGCCACGCAGCGTGCTACCCCTGGAGATTTTACTTAGTTACGTCATGACCTACTTATTCCCAAATTTTGGTGCACTATCTCGATCATGTGCGTCATAAAAAAAATAATAAAATCCGCGACTTTGACCCCTTATAACTACCCTCGGCCCCAACTCTGGTTTCCGGTCGTTGGTGAAAGTGATGTACACAACTAATTCAACATATCCCCGTATAGTTTTTCCATATTACTTATCACGCACAAAATCCGCTTCTATCTCTCCGACTATCAGCAACATTATAAAAAAATTAAACATTTTTATTTATTTTTAGATATTCCCAAAATGCGAACATATGAAATTGAGCATGTACGCCAATGCCGTATTTGGCATTTGGCCCTTCATTTTCGAAGATTACCCGACTCTAAAAAAGATCTACGATGTGTACTGTAAAATTACTCTCACTTACTACTTCCTCTTCATAGTATCGGGCTGGATTAAATTCTTCCAGCTGTTCCAAGAAGTCCCCATACCCGCTACAGAGATCATGGGGAACATTTCTATCACCTTCATTTACAGCGTCACTATTTGGAGAGCTCGGGCAATAAGGGGACCTCGAATGATGAATATCATAAAGAATGTTATAGATTGGGAGAAAAAGATTATGGAGAGTGAAGATCAACCACTTATAGATATATTTAATAACTATGCGTGGCAAAATAGAATAATCAGTCAAGTTTTTATTATAACGGTGATAATTGGTAAGTATTAGGTAGTTTTTGTTCCTATTGAATGTAGGGGAAGTACGGGAGAGTTGACCCACTTTTTGATAAAAATTTATTGTATTTTCTTATAAATGAGACCTACTGATTCAATTAAAATATCTATTAAAATAAACTCATTTTGCAGCTTAAAACACAGATTAAATTAAATTATAAAGAAACCCCGTTATTGCTCTTCCTATTTTACAAAACTTCAACATATTCTTAAACATTCCGTAATTGACATAATTATTAAAAATTTTCAAAAAAAATTAACACTTAACGTTTCTTTGCGCTTTGTGATTCAAAAGAGGGATTTTTGACAGGCATGTCCGCTGTGATATAAATCTCTTCTTTGTGCTGTTATTCCTGTATGATGTTTAGAAGGTCCCTGAAATACCCTTTCCATTCTTCAGTTAGTTCTTTATCGTCAATTATCAATATGGCCTTGATTGTCTGTCAGTGTAGGGATAGAATTGGTTCCATGTCCTCTTTTTTCAGTGGAAATTGCTTCATAGAATTCTCATGAGCCTGGTTTGGGTCTCTCTCTCTCTCTCCATAGCTTCATATTTTTGTTCATAGTTTATTTTCATTGTGCGTATTATTTTCTTGTTTCTATTCAGCAGTCATCGTATTTCTTTTTGCTTTTGTCTGTTTGTAGTTGTATCCATTTCTTCCTTACTGTTTGTCTTTTTTCTAGCTGTTTGCGACATTCCTCGTCATACCATGTTTTTGCCCTCTTCTGCCTACTCCTTCCAAAGATCTTGTCGGCTGTCTTGGTTATTATTTCGACAGTCGTTTACCGCAGCTCTTCTATATCATTTTAAACTGTTTCAGAGTTCAAGGTTTGTTCAAGTTGTTCTATATATTTTTGTTGTTTCTCTGTATTCTGCATTTCGTCCATGTTCCATTGTGGGTTCATTGTTGTATTATTGTATTTGTGGCTAGATATTCTGAATTTGACTTTTGCTGTGACTAAGTAATGATCTGTGTCTCCGTCTATTCCTCTGAGGCTTCTTACGTCTATGATATTGTTCCCATGTCGGGCATCTACAATGATGTGGTAAATTGGGTTTCGCGTAATATGGTCGTTTGAGACCCAGGTTTGCTTATGAATGCCTTTATGCAAAAAAATAGTTGACTTTATTAGCATATTATTAGCTGCTGCAGTTTCTGTGAGTGTTAAGCCATTATCGTTGGATATATTGAGGAGGCTGTGTTTACCTATTGTGGGGTATAGGCTAGGCTCTTTTCCTATTTTAGCATTAAAATCTCCGCAGAGTATGCGCATATTTTGTTTGGGCATCGTATCTATCACTCTTTCTAGGGCGTCGTAGGTAAATAAATGATGTGGTAAATTGGGTTTCGCGTAATATGGTCGTTTGAGACCCAGGTTTGCTTATGAATGCCTTTATGCAAAAAAATAGTTGACTTTATTAGCATATTATTAGCTGCTGCAGTTTCTGTGAGTGTTAAGCCATTATCGTTGGATATATTGAGGAGGCTGTGTTTACCTATTGTGGGGTATAGGCTAGGCTCTTTTCCTATTTTAGCATTAAAATCTCCGCAGAGTATGCGCATATTTTGTTTGGGCATCGTATCTATCACTCTTTCTAGGGCGTCGTAGAAGTCATCCTTGATATCTTCATCCTTCTCTTCCGTTGGTGCATGCGCTGAGATGATCGAATTGTTATATCGTTCTCCCTTCAATCTGATGTAGCATATCCTTTCGTTTATAGGTTTGAAATTTAGTATATTCTGTACTAGGCCGTCTCTTATCACAAAGCCCGTTCCAAATTCATGTATTCCGTTTTTATTACCGCTGAAGAAGATGGTGGATTTACTTATTTTAATATTTCCATCGTCTGGCCATCTTATTTCTTGGACTGTTGTTAGATCCATTCTTATGTTTTTCAGTTGTTTTTTGTGTATATCCGTTCGGTTTTGAGGCAAAGTTGCATTTTTCATAACTAGCTTCTTTTTCCGAGGGTGGGTAGTTAACCCTCCGCTCAACCCTCCTTATTTTTTCCGGGCTTGGGACCGGCTGCAGTAAGGTGAATTCCGAGCTACTCAGTCCACCCGTTCCTCACCCTACCCCAAGCAGAGTTATATTTTTTTCAGATTGGCAAACAAAACAATACCAACGAACATTAACGTCCGATTTTCCCCAAAATTATTAGTATTGGAATTCTCTTGGAAAGTTCTTTTCTTTGTCATCTTTTCGTTTTGTATTTTGTTTAGTTTTTATTTTTTTTTCATTAGTGTCTTCTTAAGCCTTCTTATAGTTTTATTAGTATCATTTTCATTTTCTGATTTAGTCTTGCTATTCTCAAAAACTCTACTTAATATTCATCTTTTGTTTTCGTTTTCGTTAGAGATGGAAACTTGACTGGTGACAAGAGACAAGTATTTAGATTTACTAAATAATCAAATTATTCCTGCACTTTAGCAGAATCGCCGCAGTTACCACAATTTATTTGTTATACTGCTTCGCTAGTATTAACAGCAGGTTAGATTTTTTTAATGCGAATTTTCCAAATCGAAGGATTGGACGTAGAAGTCGAAGATTCAAAGAGTGGCCTGCTCACTGCTCGTTCTCCGAACCTTAATCCGTTAGATTTTTTCTTTGGGGTTATCTAAAATCACGTGTTTACATTAGACATTTTTATTAAAATACAAACAAACGATAAAAATGTTTGCGGGATTTAAAACAAATATTTTCGGGATATTTTCCGAGTTAGGCGGAAAAGAGTGGAAGCGGAGGGGAAGCTTAATTATTTGGATTGTCTCACTTATTATTAACTTTACGACATAATTGTACATAAACAAAAATAAAGAGAATTATATTTTATACAGTTTTTGAAACTTCCAATGAAACATCAACCAAACTAAGTACTTACATAAAAGAATAAAAATAATAACTTATATGCATTAAGTTCACTTAATTTTATTAACTAGGGGGTTTTATTGGTTGAATTTGCCTATCGATATTTTAAGTTTCATGTCAGCTAATATATTTTTAAATTTCAACAATTTTTTTTTAATTTTGGACCCTGTTGGGGGGAATTTTGCCATTCCCTCCCTCGTAGACCCGCCACTGATTCTCTCGAAAAATTGTAGTAAATCGTTATTGCAACAATTTCAGTTCTTACACTTTTTGTCGAAAAGTTGAAAATGGCGGAAATATTGAACAAAAACCATTGCTATAAAGTCAATCAGGTCTTACTCTCGCACTTTACCGCATACTTACCTTACTACCTTTAATATTGATTTTATCAAAAAAATGAAAGAAATCAAAATTGCACAAAATCTAATTCTCTTCATTTTTAGATAGGTACATATTTGCCGTAAAACTAATAATAAACGAGATAATTCAATAATTCAATAATTATGCTCTAACTGTCACTATTTTCTTCCAATAACTTGGAAAATATCGAACACACGAAAAAATTATAATAAAAGAAAGTATAGAGAATCAAACAATTTTCAACAATTTTAGTTCTTATACTTTTTGTCGACAAGTTGAAAATGGCGGAGATATTGAGCAAAAATGGTTCTCGTTTAAAATCAAGGTGGCGGTTAATGCAACAGCGGAATTCAGTCGAGATTCTAAATTTACACTACTATTAACCCCTTCTAAATATTAGAAAAATAAAATTTGGGGCAGCTCCTAATTCAAGGTTAGACCTGATATTCGTCTAACCCGACTGGACTATTACTGTTGTGGTTTAAAAGAGTAACTACAATGTACTTTATTTCATAATAAAGAAATGACTCTTTGAATACATCTGTTATGGGTTAAAATTACGTACCTACAGTAAAGAAAGAGAAAAAATGTATAGTGTGAAATAGGAATGGTCACAAGCTCGAGCTGAGCTCGGCTTGGCTCGAGGCTCGGCTCGTTTGACGAGCTGAGCATCGAGCTCAAACCGGTTTGTTTCTTGCGAACCGAGCTTCGAGCCGAATCAAATTATTTTTTTCGAGCCCAGCCAAGCTGCATTTGAAACGAGCCTAGCTTCCTTAACGAGCTTGTCAATAGTTTAGCTATCGTAATATATCAATATACTTTCTAAGCGATACAAATATTTTCTTGGCTTCCTTTAAATCAGGATATTTTACAAAAATGACAATATTTCAGAACGAACACTAATTATATATTATCACAGTTTTTAAACAAAAATTAGACAAACTGTGAATGAAACATTTTTAATTTCAGCTACTTGTGCGATAATTTAAACAATTTAGGATGCTAATATTGAAGAAGAAACAGGCTTTAAAGCCTACATACAAGAAGGAAGAAGAAGAAATTACTTGTTTATTAACCTAAAAGAAAAAGATCTCAAAATATCTCGTGTTGTCTTCTAACGATAATATGACAGATAGCCCGATCAAAGAACAATCTGACCCAAAAAAATAAGGGAAGGATGAAAATTTGGAAATAGGTAGTTGAAATTGTCTATTATTATATAAGAAAAAGTTTACAATTCTACACCCCCTCCATTTTACAAAAATGAAGGGGAATATCCCATTCTTGGGGGTGAAAAATATACATTCAAAATAAGTGCGGAATTTGATAAAATGACTAATTCTAAGCAAGTTTTGTTCTATAGAGATTTTTCACTAAGCCATTACTTTTCGAGTTCGAATATGTTCATTTTTAACAAAGAAAATCATGTTTTTGGACAGTTTTTCGCAAATAACTCAAAAAGTATTTTGTCGAAAAAAATATTCTTAGCAAAAATATAGCTTATAAAAAAGTGAAAAAAATGGTTCCACATACATTAGTTCCACATACATTAAGTCTGTAGACCCAGTAGAAGCAGAGTTGTAGCTAATGAAAAGTAGGTTCTTCCTCGTCAAATTTCAAATGGAATATTTCAACGTGAAATAACCAAAAAACGAAACACTTTTCGGGGAAAACTCATTACATATTTTTTAAAGTGTTTTAAAAAAGGTTTATCTTTGCTTTTTAAAAACACTTTAACATTAAAAGTAAGTGAGTTATGTCCAAAATATTGTTGGTCCCTTTTAATTTTTGGTAAAAATAATCGCGAAAATCCCCCCCTAATTAGCATCCAAATAAAATTAATCGTTACCGCTTCACAAGTTAGTTTACTTGTGTATTGTTTATATGATCTATAAGTTTCATTGGTTCAAAGTGCTCATATTTTAAAAAACTTGGTTTTAAAATAAAATTTTATTTTATTTGGAAAAAAAATCACTTTGGAAATAAAATCATTTTTTATTTGAAAATAACACTTTAAAAAAGTTGTAATGAGTTTTCCCCGAAAAGTGCTCCGCTTTTTGGTTATTTTGTTGAAATATTTGATTTGGAATTTGACGAAAAAGAACCTACTTTTCATTAGATACAACTCTGCTTCTACTGGGTCTAGAGGCCTTATGCATACACTATTTTTTCACTTTTTCATAAGCTATTATAGTTTTGCTAAGAATATTTTTTTCGATAAAATACGTACTTTTTGAGTTACTTGCGAAAAACCGTTCAAAAACATGCTTTTCTTTGTTAAAAATGAACATATTCACTCGCAAATAACTCAGAAAGTATTGACTTAGTGAAAAACTCTATAGAACAAAAGTTGCTTATAATTAGTCATTTTGTCCAATTCCGGGCTTATTTTGAATGCATATTTTTCACCCCGGGAAGGGGGTATTCCCCTCCATTTTATTCAAATGGAGGGGGTGCAGAATTGTAAACTTTTTCTTATATAATAATAGACAATTTCAACTACCTATTCCCAAATTTTCATCCTTCCTTTATTTTTTTGAGGTTTTCGTAAAGTTTTGTGTTCTTTGATCTGGCTAAGAGTAGCTATATGTGAAAAGATTTTAGTGTACATATTTCTTATTATTTTTTTATGTCATACCGGTTTAATATTGTGTATTTATTATTTAGTTACGAACCACATAAAGTATATGTCTCCAAAGTATGGCAGTAGTACGGTCTCATTTACGCATTCAGTATTATTTTCTGCCATCCATTGTTGAAATTTAGCGTATTCCTTGTCGAACGTTTATTTGGAGTTTTTCTGCCTTTTTTGACAATGTCACATAGAAAAACTTTGTTTACGTTAATAAAAAATTGCTTAGCAGCGTCACTTTCCTAGCAACGGTACTAAATGCCTGCTGCGATACAATATTACTTCTAATTAATATAAAATAAAATTAAAACTTTAATTGATGCAATGAACCGGTATGACATAAAGTTTCGTATGCACCACGTGCCTTATTAGATGTTTATACCGTCGGGCGACATATAAACGCACGGGCCAGGGTATAAACATACACTGTGTCCGTAAAGTATGGAACAAATTATTTTTTAGCTAAACAGAGCATTTTAAGAAATAATCCTGAAACATGTCGATTTTTGATTTTAATTCGCCGTATTTTAAAATAATATTCTAATATACAGGGTGAATTACTTTCGAGTAATGACGTCACCGTCATTTTTTTTAAATGGAACACCCCCATTTGGTCTCAATTTTTGGATTACACTAGCTGAGTAGATTTCAAAAATGTATCACATGTTGATTCAAATTGGTACAGGGTGGACAAAAATACAATAGTTTTGTGTGTACTCATAATAATAAATTTTAATTAATTTTTGATATTAAATTAAAATATTAAATTAAACAATATCAAAAATTAATTAAAATCAAAAACTAATTAAAATATCAAAAATACAATAAGTATTTTTGATAATATTGTTAATTTAACTAACGCGTTACTTTATGAACACACACAAAGCTATTGTATTTTTGTCCACCCTGTACCAATTTGAATCAACATGTGATACATTTTTGGAACCAGCTCAGCTAGAGTAATCCGAAAATTGAAACAAAATGGGGGTGTTCCATTTATAAAAAATGACGGTGACGTCATTACTCGAAAGTAATTTACCCTGTATATTAGAAATCAAAAATCGACGTGTTTCAGGATTATTTCTTAAAATTCTCTGTTTAGCTAAAAAAGAATTTGTTCCATACTTTACGGACACAGTGTATATTTAATGCCCTTGATACATAAATAACTATTATATTTGACTATTGACTTGATTGGCTAAGTAAAAAAAAATACTACGAATGTTACATTTTAGTGCATTATTATGTTTTTGAGCTCGGCTGGGCTCGGCTCGAACTATGCGAGCCACAATCTCAATCTGCAGCAAAAGGTCGGCTTGGCTCGAGTTCATTCTTAGTGTGGAAGTTTACTTTAAATGTTGTGATAGGCCCCTAAATATGTTTTGAATACTTAATGATGATAATTTATTACTATACGTAATTGTTTTACAGCCTTTAGATTACTATGGCATTATCTTTTGTAGTAACCAACTTATTTTTCGTTCATCCCCTCGGCTTGGATCCCAGACCAAGGTATGATCCTGTTACAAATGAAACAGTATACATAAAACCGCTTCCGCTCTCGTCATGGTTTCCATTTGATGACCAAAAGCATTACCTAAGAGCTTATATGTTCCACATCCTAGACGCTTACGTAGGTGCTTCCTTCGTCAATAACACAGATTTATTCTCGTTTGGAATCATCACATTCCCACTGGGACAGACTGTTATCCTAAACTATATCTTATCCCATTTTGAAGACTACGTGGTTAAGATACAAGAACAACTTGGTGTGGAGAGGGATGAAGCTAGCTTCATCACCTTGAGAGAGTGTATTCTGAAACACAAGGATATCATATCGTAAGTTGAAGAAGATTTGTGACTAAGTCCATACTTAAAGACATTTTTTTCTTTTTTAGATACATTAAAGCGTTTAACAAAGAAATGAATATAGTAATTCTTCTAGATTTTCTTCAAAGTTCTCTGCAACTAGCAGCTATAGCGTTGCAACTGATATTTGTACGTGAAAATTGATCAAATATTGCTTAATGACCCAGAAAACGAAACCAAAAAAACACTTTAAAAATCGAAACTATTTTTTAACACGGAGAAGTCAATCGAGAAGTCGTATGATCTCGCGGGTATTGAAATTGATACTGCGCTGCGTCTGGTACTCCAAGGAAATATGCAAGAAATGGACCATGTTCGAGACACTGAAATATCTAGGGAACTTTTTTGGTTATTGTAGACTTATAGGATGAAAACTTACCTGTTTCCTGATTATTAACAATTTAGTGCAAAAAACGCGATATTTTCGATTTTTTGCTGTCCATTAAAATGCTAAATAGTTGACATAAAAAATTACAAAATTAATTTTTTTAAAACATTGAAAAAACTTCAAAATGCCGATTTTTGAAAGTTAAAACGTTAATTTGTTGCTCACAAACTGCAAAATAAGTAAAAAATCGTTATTTGTTAATACCTTCTACCAAAACTAACTTATAACTTTAGTGTTTTACTTAAAGTTGGCAATTGGGTTGCTTAACAAAACCTCAAAATTTGAGACAGATTCATTAATTAGTTTAAAAGTTATTCTATTTGTTTATCCCAGAGACCTTTGTTTTGCGATAACATATAAGACAGAAAATAATGAAGATAGTGCAATTCTGCCTATGCCAAATGAAAGTAGAAGAGTGATACTATCGAAATGTATTAAAAAAGATAAAAAATTATCTAGTATAGTAAAAAATCCTAATGAAAAATTTTTGAAATTTTGTAGTTTATAAATATTTAGAATGATTTTAAAAATATTTAGTCCAGAGAAATAAGATTTTTCTCGTGACACATCCCCCTCCAGGCCGAAACCAAAGGGTACCCCCCGTTAAGATAGGCAAAATGCCCTCACATCCAGAATTCAACTTTTTTAATTTTTTTACGTTCTATGCAATTAAAAAATGAGATAACGCGGATTTTTAGCTCGCCATCCCCCTTACCCCTCCCCCCACAGCCAAAAACGTAAATTTTTAGATTTAATTTTTTTTAGTTGGGTTACAATTGATATAAAAATTTCAAAAAATTCACACGTATAGCTGAGACTTTTACAAAATATGTCTATTTTTTATGGACCCATAGGTAGAGTGTACATAACCTCAATTTTTTTTTAAACTTTTTTAAAGCTTATAACTTTTTGTTGGAGGGGGCTACAGGTCCAATTTTTTTTGCATTTTGTGTAATTTATCAAAAGCTATCTCTGTGATTTTTTTCAGATTTTTCCGTCAGGTGCGCCATCTTGAAAAATT
Organism: Diabrotica virgifera virgifera; assembly: GCF_917563875.1. Taxonomy (NCBI): domain Eukaryota; kingdom Metazoa; phylum Arthropoda; class Insecta; order Coleoptera; family Chrysomelidae; genus Diabrotica; species Diabrotica virgifera. The sequence continues at coordinate 200,218,775 of NC_065445.1, read as the reverse complement.
AAAAAAACTGTTTTTTTAGGGGGTTTTTGGGGATTTTCTCCGTTTTATAGACTGCAACATAGGTCAACTCAAGGTTTTGTTAATAGATTATGTATAATTTAAAATAACTGAGTATATTATGGTATTCAAAAATTGGGCGAAACACTTTTAAACCCCCCAAAAACCATGTTTTTTTTAAGTTTTGTAAGGGTTTTTGCGGGTCTAATTATATTTTTTGAGGTGGATAGAGCCTGAATATTTATTTTTTATTTTTTTACGTTCTATATGATTTTAAAAAATTGGGACTCACTGCAATTTTAGCCCACTTCCCCTATTCCCCTCCCCCACCTCCTTTTCATCTCCTTTTTTAAGTTGGTTTGCAAATAAGTTATAAATGTTGTTCTGAAGCTATTTCTTTGTGGAATTTTTGTAATTAACTATTCTAAATGGGAAATAAGCCACAATTTAACTAAAAAATGATTTTATTTTCTATCTGTAATGCGAAAGAGATAATTCGATAATCTGTTGACGCACTGAAAAAAGGGTTTGGGACTATCTATATAAATAAGTCAGATTAAATTAAATTAGAAGATTTTTTTACCAAGCAACAACATTTTTGTTTAATTTATTAATATTTTGTATTTTGACAACGACGTACGTGGTGGACGTCGAAACGTTAATAAAATCATTTTTTTAGTTAAATTGTGGCTTATTTCCCATTTAGAATAGTTAATAATTTATTAAATTATAAATTACAAAAAATTCACACGCACATTGAGGCTTTTACAGAACATCTATTTTTATGGAACCAAAGGTCGAGTGTACAACATATTATAACCTCATTTTTTTTGTTTTTTAATAGGTACGTATAACTTTTTTTAGTGATGGCTGCATGTCTAATTTTTTTGTGTTTTGTGTATTTTATCAAAAACTATATTTCTGACTTTTTTCAGATTTTTCCGTAAGGTGCGCCATCTTTAAAAATCCGCAAAACTGGTTTTTTCGGTGGTTTTTAGGGATTTTCTCCATTTTATAGACTTTAAAATAGATTAACTCAAGGTTTTTTATAAGTTATGTAGGTATAATTTGAAATAACTGAGTTTTTGGGGATATTCAAAAATTGTGCAAAACACCTCTAAAACCCCCCAAAAACTATGTTTTTAAAGGTTTTTGAGCGGTTACTCATACAGGCCTGGATACTGTGTATCAAAAACAAGTTTATTAATAGCAAACTGAAAATTTGTTCCTAGCTTAACAGTGTCTAGTCGGACAAACTTTGATGTACCGGAACACTGAAAAAGGGGAAGTTTTAATTGTTGAACAGGTTACAAGTTTCGAACGTCAGATTACGAAAACGTCCCATGTATTTTGTCGGACAGAACATCCAATTGATTTGTTAGCCTTTCATTAAACTCTCATGCAAAAATCAAACCACTATTTACCACCAAAATAATTCCTGTAATTTAACATGCGGACTTACTAAAATGCCCAACATATTTGTCGGACAACATTTTTTCCTATATTATATAAAGTTTGCTATTGAATAAACTTAAAAACAACCTCCCTACCACATCACTGGCTTGTACCATCTACATAACCTATATTTCTGCCTATACTGTCATTTTGCTTCACATTTACTGCCACGTAAAACACCATAAAAAGAATAAGGAAATTATTACCAAAGAATATATAACTCCATATACTCGTAGAGTATTCGGAGAGTATATTCGTTGGTATTACACTTTACAGTTCTAAAGTCTTCATCGCTGTCTTCGTCTATTACAGGTACCTATAGGTATAACATCTGTATTGTCAAAGAGTTTTGTAAGATATTCTGCTGGCTTGATGATTTTTGTAAAATATCTTCCATGCGATAAATATTATATTATGGCAGCTACATGCGTACAACAGCTTATGGTTATGTTGCCGTTTGCGCAACTTGCATCTACAACAGTATCTATCGTTTAATGTTTTGTTTTCCAAACCATCTAAGTTGGGCTCATAATAATGCAAATAGTCCACGCTGTATGCTTGTCCCGTTAGGTAAATTATTCCGATTCATTTTTGTGCACAAACTTACTCAAAAACAGGTCCTTATAACAAATCTACAAGGTGCCAGGCAGTACCGCGGTCGCAAAATTGCTTAAACAATTTTTTAAACGAATTTAAAAAATGAATTTTTTTACATCGGACAAATTTATTTTAGATTCTTTGGATCAACCTGAGCAAAAAAGGTCTCTTGTGATTTTTCTATAAAATTGACTGTTGTCGAGTTACATTTAATTTAAAATTTGAAAAACGCGAAAATGGCCATGTTCAAGGCTTAATACCTCGATTATTATTATGAAAGTCATAAAGTGACCAACTCAAAATTTAAAGCCCTCCCCCCTGCAATAGCCTGAAGAAATTTTTGACCCTGCTTTATTACTAACTATTATTTTAATTAAAAATGAGCGCTAAACACGTATTTAAGCGGCCGTCCGCGAGAGAGATGTACAATTTATTGGACGTTATAAAAAAATATCGATTGGAAGTCAAAAATACGTTTTAAAAAAATAAAAAAGGAATTTTGAGGTTATATGTATTGTACACCCGACCAACGGGTCTATAAAAAATAGATAGGTTTTGTAGAAGCCTCATAATTTTTTTAAATTAATTGCAACTTAATTAAACAAAAAAAAAACTGAAAAAATGACGTTTTTGTGGGGGCAATGGGAGGGGGTGGTGGGTGGGGTGGTGGTGCTAAAATACTCAGTTATTTCAAATTATACATAGTCCATTAACAAAACCTTGAGTTGACCCATGTTGCAGTCTATAAAATGGAGAAAATCCCCAAAAACCCCCTAAAAAAACAGTTTTCCTGATTTTTCAAGATGGCGCACCTGACGGAAAAATCTGAAAAAAATCACAGAGATAGCTTTTGATAAATTACACAAAATGCAAAAAAAATTGGACATGTAGCCCCTCCAAAAAAAAGTTATAAGCTTTAAAAAAGTTAAAAAAAAATTGAGGTTATGTACACTCTACCTATGGGTCCATAAAAAATAGACATATTTTGTAAAAGTCTCAGCTATACGTGTGAATTTTTTGAAATTTTTATATCAATTGTAGCCCAACTAAAAAAAATTAAATCTAAAAATTTACGTTTTTGGCTGTGGGGGGAGGGGTAAGGGGGATGGCGAGCTAAAAATCCGCGTTATCTCATTTTTTAGTTTCATAGAACGTAAAAAAATTTAAAAAATTGACTTCTGGGAGTGAGGGCATTTTGCATATCTTAACGGGGGGTACCCTTTTTTGAGTAGTATGGACATATATATTAATAACCTATATGTTTCCTGCAGCCGATTTTGATGATATACATTGTTATAAACAAATGAAGATCAAAAAACGGTAAATTTTCGCTTTTTCGTCTATAACCAAAAAGTTAAGTATTTTAAACAAATTTTAGAGTGAGAAACTCATAAATCGTATAAAAAACTTCAATATGGCGTTCGCTGAATATCTCTATCCTTATTGGTTGCTTAGAAAATTGCAAAATAAATCATAAATTTTGAGTTTTTATAAATATTCATAACTTATGTAAAAATTAACTTAGAACCTTCTTATTAAACGAATTGCCGAGACTTCTGGTGCTTAAATTATATTTTAAATTTCAAAGCAATTGGTCAAATAGTTTAAAAGTTATTTAATTTGTTTTTCCCAAATTCATTTTTTTTGCAACACTATAAGTCAGAAAATTATGAGGTTACAGTAAGACTTCTGACAGTTTATGGAAGAATAACATTTATACTATTGACCTAATTAAAAAAAATGACAAAAAGTAATTTTAAACAGTGTAAAATTATTTTGCAAAAACACGTCGATTTTTTGCTTACTTATAAAGTAATTAGAATAACATTTTAACCGTTACCAGTAGAAAAATTATTTTTTCATATTTGGAAAGACTGAATTTTTAGACATATTTAGAAAGAAAAACAGTTGTGCTAGAACAATTAGGGACGAAGTAAGCCCCCCTTTTTTTAATTCACATGTTTTTGCAAAATAATTTTGCAGTATTTAGAATTATTTTTTGTCATTTTTTTTAATTAAATTAATAGTAGAAATCTTTTTCTCTCATAAACTATCCAAAGTATTACTGTAGCTTCATCATTTTCTGACTTATAGCGTTGCAAAAAAAATTAATTTGGGATAAACAAATTAAATACCTTTTAAACTATTTGACCAATTCCTTTGAAATTTAGGATATGATTTAAGCACCAGAAGTCTCAGCATTCCGTGTAATAAGAACGTTTTAAGTTAATTTTTACATAAGTTATGAATATTTATAAAAACTCAAAATTTATGATTTATTTTGCAATTTTCAACTTAACTTTTTGGTTATAGATGAAAAAACGAAAATTTACCGTTTTTTGATCTTCATTTGTTTATAACTATGTATATCATCAAAATTGGCTGCAGGAAACATATATGTTATTATTATAGATGTCCATATACTACTCAAAAAATTTGGTTTCGGCCTGGAGGGGGTTGTGTCACTAACAGGATATTTTTTTCCCTTATTTCTCTGAACTAATTGTCCGTAGAAAAAATCTTTTTACATATTTGAAAAGCAGGTATTTTACACGAATTTTAAAAAATGTAGTTCAAATGGTGACTATTCGTGGTAAGTGAAGGGGGAGCTGGGAGCCGACAAATGCACGAGTTCAAAAACTAAAACAGCAACTTAAAACTACATTATCATTTTCGATATCTCAGGATCTACTCAATGGATTTTGATCTTTCTTTTTTAATTTGTATGTACTTTTTGTGTATATTACAAAAAATATGTAATTTGTCTAGACATTTTAATTATTAATAAATAGTCTAATTTGTTTAACCAATTTGTGAAAAAATAATTTTCCCCAAAAATCCATTTTTTTAATCATACTATCATTATTAATCATAGAAAAAGTTAGGGTGTACTTAAATAAATAAATTATCTTTAATAAATAATTATTTAATAAAGATAATTTTTTTATTAAAATGTGCAGGGATATTCACTATATTTTGACCCCCCTGTAAACTGCCATATTTACAAAATTAGAAAAAAATGTATAATACAGTTACACGATTTTTTATGTAGATAGTTTTCGAAAATTATAGTAGAAAACAAAGAAGGTGCAAACAAAATAGCCGCAGATGTTATCTTTGTTAATTAAATTATATTAGGTATAATGTTAATTTAAATGTTAATTTAAATATCTAGTATCTTGCTTATTCTTCCAGATAGGCCCATCAAACTCAATATGGATTTCCATATTATATTCGTCACAGAACGTTCTGTTCAAGTGTGTAACCATATACAGGGTGTTCCATTTAAATTAACAAAGTGATATAACATCTGCGGCCATTTTGTTTGCACCTTCTTTATTTTTCTACTATCATTTTCGAAAACTACATATAATAAAAACTATATATAATAAAAAATCGTGTAACTTTTGTATTTTACATTTTTTTCTGGTTCTGTAAATAAAGCAGTTTACAGGTGGGTCAAATATAGTCAACAACCCTGTATTTTAACTTTTTCTCTAATTATTATTGATACTATTATTAAACAAATAGATTTTTGGAAAAAAATTATTTTTTTCAAGAATTGTTTAAACAAATTAGACTGTTTACTAATAAATAAATTTATAAACAGATTTCATATTTGTAATATACGTAGAAATTACAAACAAATAAAAAAAAGAGAGATCAAAATTTATTGAGTAGATCTGGAAATACAGAAAATTCTATTAGTTTGATATTGCCTTTTCGGTATTTAAATTCAGTGGATTTGTAGGTTCCCCCTAGTAGCAATTTGAACTACATTTTTGAAAATTCGTAGAGGGTCTTGTGAAGGTACAATGTTTGTGCAAATTTTCTAACAAAAAATACAAATCCCATTCTTTAAAATGGCATCAATGAGATTACTTTATTATTATAAACAAATTAACTGTGAATTAAAAGAACACATGGCAAACTTTGGCCCAAATGAACCTAGGCTAAATTGTTTTATTTGAAAATTCGTGTTAAAATACTATCTTTTCGAATGTATAAAAAGATTTTTTCTACGAGCAATATTTTTTAAGTTATTCTAAATGTTTATAAACTACAAAATTTCAAAAAGTTGGCATTCGGATTTTTGACTATATTAATTAATTTTATATCTTTTTTTCATACATTTTATTAATCGCTCTTTTACTTTCATTTGGCATACGCAGAATTGCCCTATCTTCATTATTATCTGCTGGTCAGAGGAGGCAAGGGAGGCTTAGCCTCCCATAAATTTTTTACATGTGCTACACTGTTTTGTTTACTTTGCTATTTTGCTTCGCGTTAGAGATATCGGAAAAAGTTATTTGAACAAGTTATTCCAAATAATATTCTAACCCCACATACCAAATTTCATCACAAAATTCGCACTTTTAGTTTTTTCATTATTTGTAGTCAGGATCCTAAAATCGCAGAGGAGGCTGCTGGCCGGAAAATCTCACTTGCTAATGCTCCGCGCAGCCCAGCAGCGTTTAAGCATGGACCCGTGTTGAGCTGCCCCCCCCCCCACTTGCAAAATTAAAAAACAAATAGCCCTGATTTATGAGCTATTTATGAGCTCTCATATTCCACAAACTAAAAATTTTGAGCTCGTTCCACTGAGCAGGAATTTAATATTATAGTGGGGGGGCTGAGCCAGCCCCCCACTACTTAAAAATAGGAATATTGAATCGATTTTTGCGGCAGAATTACGAGCTATTTATGAGCTCTTGAAATGATATAGTTTCGATTTTTGAGCTCATCCCCTTCACCCCAAACAACCCTTTAATTGATTTAACTTAAGAGAAAAATGCTGAGAAAACTTAAAATATATCGTATTGCGGATATAATTCCTGTAGTTTATTTCGATTATTGAGCTACAACCCCTTCGTAAGAAAACTACCCCATCTTCCCGGCTTAAGAGAGACTTAAAATGCGTTAAATTAATTATTTGTCGATTACATATCATGTAATAATTTATGAGCTTCCAAATTACGCGCATTTAGATCAGTAAATTGCAATTTATTTTGTATAGTGCAGTCACTGAAGGTAAAAATCAACGATTATCTTCAATTTCGGTGAACCTTCATCGATTTTCACGAAAATTGGTCAGTGGTTAGAGGATAGATCAAAAAACAAAGGTGACATGGTGCCACCTTGCGCCCTTACCCTGAGGGTGGATACCGCCCCTTCTCGGGGGTGAAAATTATTTTATAAAAAATAACTGCACAAATCAATAAAAGGACAAAGTTTAAGCAACATTTGTTATATAAAGTTATTAAAATAAGTCAATACTTTTTAAGTTATTAAAAATCAAAGATTTTAATTATTCGTGAAAAAATGCATGTTTTGAAGCGGTTTATCGTAAATAACTGAAAAACTGTAAGTTTTTACAAAAAAGTTAATAGTAGTTTAATTCGTATAGCTTATATTCTAAGAATAAACTCTTAAATCACGCGCATTTCGACTATTGAGCTACAACTCCTTCGCAAGAAAACCATCCCATATTCCCGGCTTAAGAGAGAGTTGTACTTAATAGTTATTTATGATATAAGTGTTAAAAGTACAATTCTAAGGCACGCATGTGAAAGTTTGCAAAATGAGCGAAGCGAATTCTGCAATTCACATAAGTGTCTTAAAAATGTACTTTTTAACACGTATATCATACAATATTTTTTCTGCAAAAGTTATAAATTTATAAAATACAGTATTTTGTTAATTGCTGAAACCATGAAACCTATGACCCGTAAAAGGTAGAATTGGTTGTCTACACTCGAGGGGAATGTCTAAAAATTCTTAGCGAAAATATTATACCTTTACATGAACTTATTTTTTCTACATACGTGTTAAAAATGCTATAATACAGTTTAAATTAAATTTAAAAAAACCTTTTAAACCACCTTTTTCAAATTGCGCAAGTTGTAGTATTAATATTAATGTTAATAAATGATAAATGAAATATAAATATTTTGACGTTTCACAATTTGACAATTCACTTTTAACTGCAGTGCCTTAAGAATTTTAAAGCACTAGTGCCTTAACGCTCCTATGGAGTGCTAAAAATTGCATTTTTAACACGGTTGTAGAAAAAATAATTTAAATTAATTATTTGGACTACATATTGTTTAATAATTTATGAGGTCGCAAAATACACGCATCTCAATTATTGAATTGCAATTTTATTTCTATAGTGCAGTTATTGAAGGTAAAAATCAACTATGACCTTCGATTTCGGTAAATCTCCATTCATTTTCACGAAAATTGGTGAGCGTATAGATAGAGGATACCTCAATTACCAATAACAACTTGCACTTTTAGCCTGGGGTATATGTCACCCCTTCTCGGGGGTTAAAATTACTTTATTAAAAATAACCCCACAAATCGAGAGAGGGACAAATTATAAGCAAAATTTTGTTATATAATGTTATTAAAATAAATGAATACTTTTTGAGTTATTAAAGATCAAATATTTTAATTTTTGTGAAAGAAAATGCATGTTTTAAAGCGATTTTTCATAAATAACTCAAAAACTGTAAGTTTTTACAAAAAAATTTTTGGAAAATTTACGGAAAAATTTTTGGAGTATAAATTTTGATGCTACCCACTTTTTCTGGAGCTCATTTGATAGGTATTTCTAAGTACTGAATACTTGTTTGTAAAAACTTTTTTTACAGTTTTTGAGTTATTTATGAAAAATCGCTTTAAAACAAGCATTTTCTTTCACAATAATTAAAATTTTTGATCTTTAATAACTCAAAAAGTATTGATTTATTTTAATAACATTATATAACAAATTTTGCTTAGAATTTGTCCCTCTCTCGATTTGTGGGGTTATTTTTAATAAAGTAATTTTAACCCCCGAGAAGGGGTGACATATATCCCAGGCTAAAACCGCAAGTTGTAATTGTTAATTTTGTTTTTTGAGGTATCCTCTATCCGCTCACCAATTTTTGTGAAAATGAATTAAGATTTACCGAAATCGAAGGTCATAGTTGATTTTTACCTTCAGTGACTGCACTATAAAAAGAAAATTGCAATTCAATAATTGAGATGCGTATATTTTGCGAGCTCATAAATTATTAAACGATATGTAGTCGCCAAATAATTAATTTAAATTATTTTAAGTACAACTCTCTCTTAAGCCGGGAATATGGGATGGTTTTCTTGCGAAGGAGTTGTAGCTCAATAGTCGAAATGCGCGTGATTTAAGAGTTTATTCTTAGAATATAAGCTATACGAATTAAACTACTATTAACTTTTTTGTAAAAACTTACAGTTTTTCAGTGATTTACGAAAAACCGCTTCAAAACATGCATTTTTTTCACGAATAAATAAATTCTTTGATCTTTAATAACTTAAAAAGTATTGACTTATTTTAATAACTTTACACAACAAATGTTGCTTGTAATTTGTCCTTTTATTGATTTGTGCAGTTATTTTTTATAAAATAATTTTCACCCCCGAAAAGGGGCGGTATCCACCCTCAGGGTAAAGGCGCAAGGTGGCACCATGTCACCTTTGTTTCTTGAGGTATCCTCTAACCACTGACCAATTTTCGTGAAAATCGATGAAGGTTCACCGAAATTGAAGGTAATCGTTGATTTTTACCTTCAGTGACTGCACTATACAAAATAAATTGCAATTTACTGATCTAAATGCGCGTAATTTGGGAGCTCATAACTTATTAAATGATATGTAGTCACCAAATAATTAATTTAAGGCATTTTAAGTACAACTCTCTCTTAAGCCGGGAAGATGGGGTAGTTTTCTTGCGAAGGGGTTGTAGCTCAATAATCGAAATGCACGTGAATTAATAGTTTGTTCTTAGAATATATAAGCTATAGGAATTATATCCGCAATACGATATATTATAAGTTTTCTCAGAATTTTTCTCTTAAGTTAAATCAATTAAAGGGTTGTTTGGAGGTGAAGGGGATGAGCTAAAAAATCGAAACTATATCATTTCAAGAGCTCATAAATAGCTCGTAATTCTGCCGCAAAAATCTATTCAATATTCCTATTTTTAAGTAGTGGGGGGGCTGACTCAATATTAAATTCCTGCTCAGTGGAACGAGCTCAAAATTTTTAATTTGCGGAATATGAGAGCTCATAGATAGCTCATAAATCAGGGCTATTTATTTTTTAATTTTTGGAAGGTGGGGGGGGGGGGGGCAGCTCAACACGGGTTAAGCCTGGTAGTTTAAGGAGACCCGGTCTCCTTAGAGCTGCATTATCGCTTAACGCACACGCTGCCCGGAGATTGGGCAAGGGCGGCTAATCGGCCAGCAGCCTCCTCTGCGATTTTAGGATCCTGACTACAAATAATGAAAAAACTAAAAGTGCGAAATTTGTGATGAAATTTGGTATGTGGGATTAGAATAATATTTGGAACAACTTGTTCAAATAACTTTTTCCGATATCTGTAATGCAAAGCAAAATATCGGTAATTTCACTGGCGAAGCGTCCATGTAACCACTGTTACCATTGGTAACAGTTAAAAATCTTGCAAATAAATATTTTATGACGATGAATAATTCTATTTACCAATATTTTTACCAATAGAAATATATTATTATAATATGTGGTAATAGTACCTAACTCAGTAAATAGCCAACTACTCGTAGACACGAAAATATTGGCGAGTTTATGTGACTCAGTTGCACTTTATTATACTCTGTTACCAGACTCATTTCTGGTTACAATGGTTATATACCCACGCTGGCGCTCGGGACCGGCTAGTGACTGAAAATTTTGAAGAAGCGACGGCATAAGCGCGCTGTATATCAGTAGCGCTGTTACCAGATTTAAAATTGGTGACAGTACCTATAGAAAGTGTGCGTGCAGTTAACCATGGATGAGTGTCGCTTCTTAATCGATCAACTACTTGAAAAGTAATTCTCCTTGTATAATTTTGAAGAAAAAAATGAGATTAAAAATGAAAGACCTATTTTAAACAATTTAAAAAAGGAATCAACAAAAGTAGTTCGATATTTTAAATTTAGTTGGTACAATGAAAATCCTTGGTTAGGTTGTTGCAAGAAAGTGGGTTAGGTGCGAGTGGTTAGGTGGTTTTTACAGAAAAATGGGTGGACCAGGTTCACGATTTAAATAGTGTTAGATTTTTTAAAAAGGAGACATGAAATTTCTCCGTTACCTACATGTAAGATGTATACCCAATTTGATTCAGTTTGGCAAAACAAAAATCAAAAGTTCTCTTAACCAAGCTTTTAAAGCAAATATTGCTAAACATAATGAGTTTGTTAAAAAAATAGATAGGTATATCATTAGCACACTTATACTGTATTTTTTTGGGCCAAACAAGAACTAGCGTTTCGTGGTCATTTTGAGTGCGACGACTCTGACAATCCAGGCAATTACAGGGAATTGTTAACATTAATTATTGCCAAAAAGATCAAAAATTTTGTCAACATCTAGAAACATCTGTTTTTTCGAGAGTTTCAAATGATATACAAAATGATATTATTGAAGATATGTATAATATACATTTAGCCATATCTTCATTTTTTTAAATAAATTTTTTTGCATCTGGTAATGGTAACACTTCAGAAAAAGTCACGCGTCACCACTGGGTAATTTACTGTGTTTTTGGATTCGCAGTAGGCCGCTTTTAGAATTAAAAAAATTCACTTGAATATCTTCAAAAATGTGGAACCTTCAACACGAATGGACTGCAAAACTTCAAATCTGTATTTATTTTGATATGCATGTCTACATACATACTTACAGAGATAGAATTATTAACAAATAAACGACACAAACTTTGGCAATACACTTTTACAATTAGATTAACTATTTTTAAAATGATATGATATTATGAAATTGTGAATTATGATGATATTTTAAAATGTAAATAAAAAATGGTCAAAAAAATGGGGCCTTAAATTAGATTTTTTTGGCGGATTTTTTTTGCTAGTGCAAATTTGTCTAGATATTTTACAATTAGATATAGCTTTCCCTATTGTAAAAATCACGAGCCGCCACTGCTTATATGTTATTGCAAAACAAAGGTCTCTGGGAAAAACAAATATAATAACTTTTAAACTAATTAATGGATCGGTCTCAAATTTTGAGGGTTTGTTAAGTACCCCAATATCCAACTTTAGGTGAAACCCTAAAGTTCTAAGTTTAGTAAAAGTTACTATCGATTTTCAGTAATTTTGCAATTTGCGAAGCAACAAATTGACTTTTTAACATTCAAAAATCGGCATTTTGATGCTTTCTCAATGTTCTAAAAAATCAAATTTTGTAATTTTATGTCAACTATTTAGCTTTTTACTAGGATGCAAAAAATCGAAAAAATCGCGTTTTTTGCACTAAATTGTTAATAATTAAAAAACGGCTCCGAACTCTAGGCAGGAAGCAAGTAGGTTTTCTTCCTCTGGGTCTACAATAAGTAAAAAAAGGATATTTCAATGTCCTGAGAAAAGCCTTATTTCTCTGGACTATTGGATTTCTATTACCATTTAAGCAAAAAAAGCGACTTTTTCATTTATTTCAATATTGTGTAAAAACTACGCATTGCAGATGAAAACGTTCAACAAACGATGTTCTTGTCGTCTGTTTATAAAACTGTTAAAAATATTTGCTCTCTAAAACAAGATTTTATAAATTAAAAAATCTCTATTGCAATAACCGTTATTGCAAGTTAAATCCGAAAGTAATAATTTTTTTTGAATTGTTTATAATTATTAAAATAAAAAATAAAAATATTTAAAACACAATGTGAATTTTTATGCAGTTACTATGTATATGTGAAAAAGATGGGCCCAATCGGTCGAGTAGTTTTTTGACATATTATCAATTTGTTTCCCCATTTAAGAAAAAAATTCAAATGGCTTTACAGGTACTTTGTCAATATTTAAGAAGGGCTTTTTGATCTCATTACCTTTGCAAGGGCTCCAATTTTGATGATTTTCTATTGACTTCCTCCAGATATTCCAGTTGAAAATAACGACCAGTAATTTTTAGATTTTTAAATGCTTAGTTTCCTGGGGTATAATATTAGTCTAAGTGCTGGGAGCGAATTTTGTGCGTGATAAGTAATATGGAAAAACTATACGGGGATATGTTGAACTAGTTGTGTATATGACTTTCCCCAACGGCCGGAAACCAGAGTAGGTGACGAGGGTAGTTATAAGGGGTCAAAGTCGCGGTTTTTATTATTTTCTCTTGTGACGCTCATGATCGAGATAGTGCACCAAAATTTGGGAATAAGCAGGTCATGACGTAACTAAGTAAAACCTCCAGGGGTGGAACGCTACGTGGCCAACAAAGGGTGGGGCAGGGGTGAATATAAAAAATATAAGGGGTTTTTTGCGACGTTCATGATTGAGATAGTGCACCAAAATTTGGGAATAAGTAGACCATGACATAACTAAGTAAAATCCCCAAAGGCGGAAACCAGAGTGGGGGACGAGGGTAGTTATAAGGGGTAAAAGTCGCGGTTTTTATTTTTTTTTTGTAACGCTCATGATGGAGATACTGCACCAAAATTTGGGATTAAGTAGGTCATGACGTAACTAAGTAAAATCTCCAGGGGCGGAACAATGCTTGGGGTACAAAGGGGTGGTAGGCTGCGGCAGAGGTGAGTATAAAAATATAAGGGTTTTTTGCCGTTCGTGATGGAGATAATGCACCAAAATTTGGGAATAAGTAATAAGTAGATCATGACATTACTAAGTAAAATCTCCAGGGGCAGAACGCTGCGTGGGGGACAAATGTTGTGCTGCGTCACAAAAAAATAATACAAACTGCGTCTTTGGCCCCTTAAAACTACCCTCATCCCCAACTCTGGTTTCCTCCCCTAGAGATTTTGCTTAGTTACGTCATGATCTACTTATTCCCAAATTTGGGTTCACTATCTCGAACACGAACGTCACAAAAAATCCCTTATAATTTTTATATTCACCCCTGCCCTTACCCCTTTGTCGGCAACGCAGCGTTCCGCCCCTGGAGATTTTACTTAGTTACGTCATGACCTACTTATTACCAACTTTTGGTGCAGTATCTCGATCATGAGCGTCACAAAAAAAAAATAATAAAAACCGCGACTTTTACCCCTTATAACTACCCTCGTCCCCCACTCTGGTTTCCGCCTTTGGGGATTTTACTTAGTTATGTCATGGTCTACTTATTCCCAAATTTTGGTGCGCTATCTCAATCATGAACGTCGCAAAAACCCCTTATATTTTTTATATTCACCCCTGCCCCACCCTTTGTTGGCCACGTAGCGTTCCACCCTTGGAGGTTTTACTTAGTTACGTCATGACCTACTTATTCCCAAATTTTGGTGCACTATCTCGATCATGAGCGTCACAAAAAAAAATAATAAAATCCGCGACTTGACCCCTTATAATAAATACCCTCGTCCCCCACTCTGGTTTCCGGCTCTGGAGATTTTACTTAGTTATGTCATGGTCTACTTATTCCCAGATTTTTGTGCACTATCTCAATCACGAACGTCGCAAAAAACCCTTTATATTTTTTATATTCACCCCTGCCCCACCCCTTTCTCTGCCACGCAGCGTTCCAACCTCAGAGATTTTACTTAACTACGTCATGACCTACTTATTCCCAAATTTTGGTGCACTATCTCTCGATTTTCCATATTACTTATCACGCACAAAATCCACTTCTATCTCTCCGACTATATGTATAACTAAAGATATTTTTCTGTTTTAGTTTGAAGTTAATCTTTTCAATTTCGTTTTCTCCATTATGTTTGTAATCTGCATGTTGACTAGACTTTTGGGATATTATTGGTATGCGAATGAGATTATTATTGAGGTAAGTGATTTATGTAAATTAAACACTTAATATAGAGTTGGTCACTTCATAGACTTCGAAAAAGCATTTGATAGAGTAAGACACGATTTACTATTAGAGCGATTGCAAGAAGGCGGTTTAGATGGGGAAGACATCAAACTACTAAAGAATGTATACTGGAACCAAAACGCCAGAATTAATATCTTATCGACATCCGGACCAACTGTTAGCCAAAGTAGTGTTCTACGGCTCAAAATACGTAAAAAATGGGTAAATCCATCTAAATAAAGGAGGCCGTTGTACTCCCCTGGCGACAATACTATTAGACAAGGATGTGTTTTGTCACCCCTGCTATTTAATATTTATTCAGAATTTCTGAAAATTGTAAAAAACGTATGAAAATGTTCTGAAAAACGTATTGAAAAGGCCAGAATTTTTTAACAGTCTTAGAAAGATTGTCTGCAACCTGCAACTTATCTTTAAATACCAATATACCTATACATAAGCATTATTAGATGCTACATCTTTAGTGTCCTTCACTATGAAGTAGAAAGGTGGAATCTTACAGAATATGTCATAAAACGCTTAGAGGCATTTGAAATGTAGTACTACCGACATTATTAAGGGTCTCATACAATACGTAAATCGTTCAGCTGGACATAGGGGACATACACTGTATATATTTAGATACATAAATACATACATTTTATTATATTGAGATAATTGTGGCAACTAAGCTCTGCCGATGACAATATGGTTATTAGCGTTAAGTGGCATTAACCTCAAAATTGACAACTCATTTCGACTGACACAAATAAACGTCAAAATATTACAATGTAATAGCTAAATATTTTTGGCATAAGGGAATGGGAAAACTGTTTAGTTTTGAAATTAGTTTTTAAATACAAAATATTTTAAAAATTAAAGTAAAATTATTAACTCATTAATCATCAACTTTGTTTCTGATTTTTTTATGAACAGCCTTGCTTCAAAAATCACTCATTCTATACGGCTTTTCATTCACAGTCATTTGGTTCGAGCTTCTGTCATGTGTCACATAATATTAATATATCTACGTCGTACGTTATTGATATAACCAATGATACAAACCAAAGACGTATGACGTAGATATATTAATATTATGTGACACATGACAGAAGCTCGAAACAAATGACAATCGATGAAAAGCCCTATTCGTTCTAACAGCTCTATTGCACCAAAAACTCGTACTCGAACAGAAGCTTCAACTAACACAGATTAGCGCAGTTGCCACAGTTCTCTCAATGTCTATTCCCTATGTCCAGCTGAACGATTTACGTACTGTATATGGGCCATTCCATGAACATACGCCTGTTTTGGATTACTTCGACAACGAATATTTTACTGTGCAACATAAGAAGTACGAAAGTAAATGGCGCTAATAATTATTCCAATAAACAACAATGTAATTTGCATTTTACTTTCGTTCTTCTTATTTTGCCCAGTAAAATATTCGTTGTCGAAGTAATCCAAAACAGGCGTATGTTCGTGGAATAGGGTATAAATATTATACACCACACAATTAAGGTAACTTTTCTCCAGAGCAGAGGCTAAGAAAAGACAAATAAATTATTAATGCCGTAAAGGACAGAAAATTGGCTTACTTCGATTACATTATGCGTAATAATAAAAAATACCGACTTCTATAGTTGATTCTACAAGGCAAGATTGGGAGCAAGAGTGACCCTGGACACAGACGTAGATAGGTATATTCTGGCTGGCCAATCTTAGGAAATAGAGTGGATGGCGGTCTAACGTCAACTGGTCTATTTCGAGATGCTGCATGCTGTGAAGAGTTAGATAGGAGATAGGTCAATGTGATCGCCAACATCGGTATAAAAGATATACAATTTAAGAAGAAGATGATGAACTTGGATACAAACTCATAACAATCATAACTAAAATAAAATTAATACAATATTCAAAACTTTTAAAAATTCAATATATTCAACCTAACCTAAAACTGTTTAACTCAAACTCAAATATTTATGTTGTTTCGTTTCCTTCATGTTTTATTTATGAAATGCCATAATATTATTAAAGCTAAACTTTTTTCAGACATCTAATATACCACTAGCAATTTGGTCTAGCAAATGGTATGAGGAACCGAAGAAAACTCAAGATATGATGATGATTATGATGCTAAAGTGTTCAAGGCCTTTGACACTCAATATTGGACCATTTAATACCATGTCAATAAATACTTTAATCGGAGTGAGTATTGTTTATACTTTTTAGGATTAACATAGAAATGATCATTTCCTGTACCTGCTCGTTAAGGTGCTGTTTTCTTTCGAAGGTTGGCGATCATTATGGCTATCCGTATTCTGCTTACAGATGCTCTAAAAAACTGCTTATACGAGCAATTAAACTACTATCTGAAATTGTGCAGCCATGATATCGTCGCCTTTCAACGTTACAGTTCGTTCTTGACCGTCAATGTGTTCACATGTTTGTTTGTTTTGTAAAGGACGTTCGACTTGCTCAAGTGTGTTGTAGTTGTTATTTTCTTATTGTTTTTGGAGTTATTGTGTAACGAAACAGTAAGTCGTATCAGATTTGTTTAATTATTTTATGTTTATTTATCCACGATCCAATTAAATATCGTAAACTTAACCTTGACATCATAACCATGAGTTACCATTGTGATAATTGTTTAAAAGAGTTCATTGAAGGTGACAAATATAATAAGTTACCTACGTTGTTATGGGGAATGTAGGCGAAATTTTTGTATGAAATGCTCTGGATTAAATAAATCAACCACAAAACTCTATTAGACCCAAAAAATACCTTTTAAGATTTTTCTGTACATTATGTGATTCGCCAAGCCTCTGATATTTAAATTAAAAAATAACCAATTTATCAAAAAATCAGTTACCACAAGAGAACTTTGATGCTTTAATTCAACTAACTAAAAAACTAACTGATAATTTGCCTGTTTTCATCGAGATATACGATTTATTAACCAAAAAGGACGGCAATCTTACAAAAAAAATTGACGAGATCCATAAATGCTGAATCCTCAATATCTTCTAAAATCTGTAAGGCAGATGGTTTTTTTCGGCTGTTCCGGTGAGACTATTAAGGTCCAAGTTCAAGACTGAAATTCATCCGAGATAAAGTTGGGATTAGAAAGACTCTCTGCAAACATCAGTGAAATATCTAATCAAATGAGTAATTTTTCTAACAAACTACCTGCTGTACTATTGAAAAAAGAGGTACCGAACAAAAAGATAGTGTATGTCACTTCAAGTAGGTACCCAAACTGAAGACCATCAACATTTCGAAACCAGTTCAGAACAAAAGTCAAAAATTTTAGAAGATAACTGTCACTTTGTTGTTATTAGCAACTTAGCCCAAGTACACACCCCTATACAAAAATTTCACTACATTAAAGAGAAGCTAGGTATAATGGATTATATTAGATGTTATGCTCTCCTTAAAGATGCTAACACAGCAACTGGTGCCTCGTTCAAAATAGGTATAAAATTTAAAACATCTATTGACATCTAATAAGGAAATTTGGCCACCTGGTGTAAACACTAAATGGTCTACAGAATCCTTATACTCCATACCAACGACTTCATCTGAGGAAAATATGAATCTGAAGCACATCAGAAACCCGGTTAGCTTGGAAAATTCAATTACCATTCTAAGCAACAACAAAAATGAAGTTGAAAGCACAAATACAGACAAGCAGGTTATCACAATTTGCAAATCTAAAGATCTATAAATTTGAATTCTTTAACACCACCAAAAGTTAGACTAACCAATAACTCGAACAGTCGATATCTTCTAGCAAGATTAAGAAAATTGGATATCTTAAAAGCAATTAAACTACACCTTGCTTTTCTACACGACCAACCTGCTTCAGTATTTTATGATGGATGTTCCAACACCAGCGTTAAACTCTTTTTGGCTTCCGAAGGACTACCTACTAAGGCTGAAGAACTACGAAAAATTCTTCTAGAATTTATCGATGCCAATGGAATTGGTTCAGCTGAGGTGGAAACTGATCTTGCTGCTTTTAGGTCCTTTTTCACTTCGGAAAGAATTATACACCTGCAAAAATCAAGGAAATGTCACCGAAATTATTATTCCACTGGCTCTCCAAAGCGAAATTTTTAAACAACACGACGTGTTCTGATGGACTAGAAACTTTAAATTATTTTAGTGATGAAAACTTTAGCATGGTTCTAATTAATATTCGTTCTATAAGAAATAAAACTCATGAATTATTTTTGTTTCTAAAGGAATTACGATTTCCTCCGATTGTTGCGGTTACAGAGTACTGGCTGGAAGTCAACGAGCCTCTTTTTCTAGAAAAATGAAAAATATAGCACAATTGCTAGGTATTATCGTCCAAGTTCAGCTCATGGAAGCACCCTAATTCTTTCTACAAATAATGATTTTTCTCTGGTAACAAAATATGACTTTTTGTTAAGTGAAGCCTTTTTTGACTTTTCCTTAATTTATAATAAGAATCTTAATCTTTACATTATTTGCATTTGTAGATCCCCTGACTCAAGCATGGAACTATTTTTTCAGAACCTGCTAAATTTGTTAGATGAACTGACTCAAGCAGAAAAATTATGTGCGGGACTTCAACATTAATTTTGCTACTGCTTGTGCTACCCAAGTGTCCTTGGCCAACATATTTGAATCGTATGGTCTCTCAATGCACGTTAATTCTCCTAAAAGGATTACAAAAACTACATCTACCATAATTGATTGTATTGTCTCAGATTTCTCACTCCTTGACGTCTGCTCTACAGTTATTAATGCGGGACCATCTGATCATGAAGCAGTGTATACGAAGTTTAACATCTTCAGCAAACCCTCCTGGAAAACCCGACGTTTAGGAAGGATTTTTTCCGATCAGAAAAAATCCACTTCTGAGTGGCTTTTCCTTCTATGGACGTGCACTATAATTTCAGTGTTTTCTGTATCTTTAATAAGGCATTTCCGTTAATTACAATTTTGCCAAAACATCGCAAACACTGGGTTACGAAAGGTATCCGCATATCAGCCAAGAATATGCGTTCACTACTATGCATCAAGAAATTTACTACCAACGTTTCTATCACGAAGTACAAGGCAACGTATCTAAAACTTATCAAATCGGCTAAAAAAAGCCTACTATCAAAATCGTCTGGAAACTTCTAAAAGTGCTTCAAAAGAAACTTGGTCCATAATAAACGATCTTCGAAATAATTCACACAGCTCAATCATTTTTCCTTCCAAACACTGAAAGTCTAACGAATACTTCGTTAATGTGAGTAAAAATATAACATCAACTATTTTGCCGCAACAAGATCCAATTTCCTATGTTCCTAGTTCAAGAAAGGTATCGAATTCATTCTTTTTAAGACCAGTCGATGACTCTGAATTGATCCAAACAATTAATAGTATCAAAACCAAATCTTCCTGTAGTACTGATGGATATCCTCGTCCCACTAATTAATGATTCCTTCGAAAAAGGTAAATTTCCAGAGTGCCTAAAGACACCCATTATTATTCCTCTTCATAAGGGTGGTGAAAATCTAATGCTTGCAACTATAGACCAATTGCCTTACTACCGGTACTCTCCAAAATTATTGAAGACTCATTAAAACTCGACTTATGTCCTTTCTCGTTGATAACAAACATTTTATCACAAAATCAGTTGGCTTTTAACTAATAAATGTACCACTGATGCCATTTCTGTATTACCAAGCACTAAACAATAATCTTTATACTGCCACTGTTTTCTGTGACTATGCCAAAGCTTTTAATTGTGTAAATCACGATATTTTAATAAAAAACTCAATTTCTGCGGAATTCTAGGCATTTCTTTGAATTGGTTCCAATTCTACTTGGATAATAGGAAACAACTGGTTAGAGCAAAATGGTATTCAAGTCTCAAAAATATTATATGTTGGTGTACCACAAGGTTCAGTATTGGGTCCTCTACTTTTGCTTATCTCTATAAATGACATCACTAATTTAAAAATCGATGGAAAAATTTTTCTTTTTGCTGATGATACCAGTATCATTTGGAGCAACTTAACTATTACAACTCTTCATGCAACTATAACTTCGGATCTACTGACGATAAAGACCTGGTCTAACTCTAATTTACTCTCTTTTAATGTGGATAAGACAGTAGCATTATCCTATAAAGGAGCTCTTCAACATTTGCCTCTTAATAACAGCCAGGTCAGTACCGTTGATTCTGTAAAATTTCTTGGTATTTTTTTAGACAGCAACCTTAAACGGTCCCTTCATACCGATTCGTTGCTATGCAATAAGATCTGTTTCAAGGGAAATCAATTTAGTATATTCTAAAATAACTTATTTTTCGTTGTTCGAGTATCACCTTCGATTTGGTCTTCCTTTTTGGGGTTCTAGTGCAGCTGCTCAATCTGATGTTATTTTTAAATTGCAATAAAGAGCAATAAGATACCTGTTTGGCCTCAGAAGAACTACACCATGCAGAAGTTACTTCAGAGATCACAGAATTTTAACACTTCCATTTTTGTATATTTTAGAAACGGTTTGCTTAATTCGTGAACACCTTCATGTCTTTCCAGCAAGGCCTAATCTTCTCTACTCTACCAAAAATTCAACCTTTGATATTTATTTATCGATCCATTGAGATAGTAAAGAATTCTATATTATATTCGGCAAAAAAACTGTACAACCATCTCCCATTAGAACTTAAATCTGCAACATGTTTCCCAAAGTTCCGTAAAATGACAAAAGCCTCCCTATCTAAAAGTACAATAATATACAATAGAATTCCTAATGAATAACTAAGACAATTGTGTTTCATATGCAGCAGCTTAAACTTATTAGTTCCTAATGTACCTATTTTATTTGTTGTATGTTCAATTTGCAATTTATTTAAATTTTGCAATATATTGATTTTGTTTTTGCTTTACCTACTTTAATACTTTTATGTACTGTATATTGACGATTTAGGTATTTAATTTTAGTAAATTGTATTTGTTACTGATCTTTTTTGACTGTATGTAGGTAAGCTTTGTCCACAAAATTTTAAAATTTTCAGTGACTAATAAAGCATATTTCGATTCTATTCTATTCTATTACGCTTTTCTAAAATATTTTTCAGCATAATATTCTGCAGAAGCTGGTATTTTGTTCCTCATGGCATGATAAAGGTATTGTTTGCAGTTTTTGTATTTATATTATTTCATTATTCTATTATTTATAAAGACTTTTTGGTCTTGTGAGTTATGTGCAGTTTCAATTCTAGTTGTTCTTTTGCAAAATCATTATTCTCATTTATTAAAGTTCCAAGATATTTTTATTTATATGCCTACACGGCCGATTTTTTGGCCATCAATAATAAATTGGGCATTATTATTTGGTTTCTTGGTAAATATTAGAAACTTGGTTTTATCCAAGTTCATATTAAGCCATAATATAAACTTGCCGACTAAACTTTTTAGACTATTATCTGCAAATGTTCAGTATTTTTTTATTTTCTGTCATTAAAACAGTGTCATCAACATACTGTGACGCCTCACAACCCGGCCTAATTATTCTCGATGCTTCCCGGGGTTACGAGTAAAGGCCAGACCTTCCACGGCGATTCGAGGCGACCGCTGTCAGAGTATTTAAGAACAGGAATTCGAGCACAGGCCAGTCAGTCAATGAACGAGCCGCGACGCGTGATATAATTGTATTCGAGTCGGATTTAATGAAATGTATATATTAGTTATCGAAGTTATTATGTTTAGTTAATTAAATCATAAATTTCAGTTGTAAATAAATTAGATGTGTTAGTTGGTGTTATTTGTAATTATTAAAATAAATAAGTGATGTAAATAAAATAATATAAGTAAGTCTTCCTTTATTTAAATTAAACTTAGTGCCTAAAGATATAAATAAATAAAATAGTAGAGTCAATCGCGTAACAAAATGGTGCAGAAGTGAGGATACTTGAAATAAATATCAACGTAAATTTTCGGTTTAAATACAGTGTGGAACCTTTAAAAATAAATTAATATAAATCGTAATAAATAAAGTGTGTGATCATGTCTACCTTGTGTAAGCTAAAAATTGCAGACCTGAGACTTGAATTGGAAGAAAGAGACCTGAGTTCTACTGGGAAAAAGGCTGATCTAGTTGAACGTCTGAAGAACGCACTAAAAGAAGAGGGTCATGATCCAGAAACTTACGTGTTTGAAGACAAGCATGCTGCTTTAATTTCGTCAATAACATCGTTAGAGAGCAAAGTTTCTAGTGAAATCTCCCAAGTTTCGACAGACATTACATCGTTAGAGAGCAAAGTTTCTAGTGAAATCTCTTAAGTTTCGACAGACATTACATCGTTAGAGAGCAAAGTTTCTAGTGAAATCTCCCAAGTTTCCTCGGATGTTTTGAAAGTTTCGACAGACATTACGTCGTTAGAGAACAAAGTTTCTAGTGAAATCTCCCAAGTTTCCTCGGATGTTTTGAAAGTTTCGACAGACATTGCATCGTTAGAGAAGAAAGTTTCGGGTGATATTTCATCCCTTGAAAGCAAAATGACTAACGAGATCTCTGCTAACATCTCTAAGGTCACTTCGAATTTCGACGACAAGATATCGTCCATAAAATCTACTTTTCAAGAAAAGATCAAGGAAATAGAAAAGAAACTGGAGGAAACTGAAAAAGTGGACAAAGTGGTGGAACCCATCTTAACAGATATTAAAGATGATGAAACCAAATACAAATTGGAGCCACGGTCGATAGTTGAAGGGAGTGTAGGTCATGCTCGTGTTAAGGTGCCAAATTTTGAAGGAAAGTCATCATGGAACAACTGCATGAAACAGTTCGAATCTGCGGCCAGAGCGAACGGATGGTCCGAAAAAGAAAAAGCTGTAAACCTCACTATTGCTCTTCGAGGCGACGCTTTGGATGTCCTCCAGACCATAGCCGTAGAGGAGACAGATGACTTCGAGCAGCTGAAGAAGAGACTGAATATGCGATACGGGCACGAACATTTAGAGCATGTCTATCAGTCGCAGTTTAAAAATCGAAGACAAAAGAAAGATGAAGCTCTTCAAGAATACGAGGTCGATATTGCCAGGTTGGTACGATATGCATATCCAACAGCTCCCGAAGACATGATGGAAAAGTTGGCTGTTCAAACATTTATTGATGGCCTGCGTGATCATGAAATGCAAAGAACACTGCGATTAGCTCGTCACAAGACGCTGGTCGATGTCTTATCTGCCGCTCTCGAATACGAATCAGCTACCCAGGCCTCTGGTGGGTACAGTAAAGTGAGGACTGTGAAAGAGGAACAGGATGAGGACAAACTTGACCAGCTTGTTAATATGATGAAAAACATTGCATCCAAGAAAACGAAGACCATAAGGTACTGGAACTGTGGTGAAATGGGACACGTACGGAGTTCATGTAAATACCCTAGGTACAACAACAATCAAGAGACTCACCAGCAGGAAAACTAGAACGGGTCGGCCTTAGGGGGGCAGCTTCGACCCGCAACTTTTCCAAAGACCCTCTCATACTAATAGCTTCTTTGAAATGTCGTGAAGATAGTGTATATGTGGATGGAGAAATAAATGGTAAAAAGTATACATTGTTGGTGGATACCGGAGCGACCAGAACCATTATACGACCGTCAGTTATAAACAGCCGTAAGAAACTCTTACCAACGAGGTTGCGACTGCGGACTGCCACAGGTGAAAATGCCAACACCCACGGAGAAATCCAGATACAATTAGGGATTGGAGCAGAAAAGTTCGTCCATACTGTCATAGTTGCAGACATCGAAGAAGATGTTATATTAGGAATGGACATAATGAATTTGTATAGATTTCAATTGGATTTTAAGAATAGGGTAATCAAAGTTGGCAACGAGGAGGTATTTCTTAATCCACATGATGACAGCACTGTGCTAGCAGCCATTAAAGAAGATACAGTTGTGCCTGCGAGGAGTGAAACGATCATCGTAGCGCGGCTACAGGGAATTGTAGAAGAAGGAACACCTGTTATGATGGAGCCATGGAACCACGACGAGGAGGTTGGCCGAGGAATCATAATTGGAAAGGAATTGGTTACTTCTGCTAAAGAAATTCCCGTGAGATTGATTAATGTCAATGACTACCCGGTGACCATCAAGAAGGAGACAAAAGTAGGAACTTGTATACCCGTGACGTCCATAATCCGTCAGACGACAACACCAGATAATTCCAACGACAAGTTCGACCAAATGGTTGCAGTTGCAGGCCAGTCTCTGAACCAAGTGGAAAAAAGGAAATTAAGGGAATTTCTTCGGCAATATCGTGACATATTCGTACCGAAAGGAGGAAAGACAGGAAGAACGACAGTTGTCAAACACAAAATTGACACTGGTACCGCTAGACCAATTCGTCAAACAGCTCGACGATTACCACAGGCGAAGAGAGAGGAAGCTGAAAGGATTGTTCAAGAAATGAAGAAAGACGGAGTGATAGAAACTTCTACGAGCCCATGGGTCTCTCCGGTGGTCCTGGTCAAGAAGAAATATGAAACTACGAGGTTCTGTCTGGACTACCGTTTGTTGAACAATGTTACCAAGAAAGATAGTTATCCTCTGCCTCGGATCGACGACACGTTGGACACATTGGCTGGAAGTAAATTGTTTTCTACGTTGGACTTAAAGTCTGGATATTGGCAGGTAGAAATGGATCCAGTGGACAAAGAGAAGACTGCCTTTACGACAGGATCTGGATTATGGGAATTCAACGTTATGCCGTTTGGACTCTGTAATGCTCCTGCGACATTTGAGAGGCTTATGGAAAATGTGTTGAGAGGGTTATCTTGGAAAACGTGCCTGGTGTATTTAGACGACATAATCGTTTTGGAGGAGACGTTTGAAGACCACCTGAAGAATTTAGAAGACGTTTTTAATCGACTTAAATCTGCCCAGTTAATGTTAAACCCCAAGAAATGCCAGCTATTTCAAAGTAAAGTCAATTATTTAGGTCATATAGTCAGCAAAGAAGGAGTGGCCGTGGATAAAGGAAAAATCGATTCCATTAAGGAATGGCCTGAACCAACTGATAAACATCAAGTGAGAAGTTTTCTGGGACTATGTACATACTACCGGAGATTCATTAAGAAGTTTGCAGATATTTCTAAGCCATTAACGCGACTTACAGAGGAAGCAAGGGATTATTGCTGGAATGGAGACTGCCAAACGGCCTTTGAAACTTTGAAGAGGCATTTAATTACAGCGCCAATATTAGGATATCCACTACCAGAAGGAGAGTTCATCTTAGATACGGATGCAAGTAATGTGGGAATTGGAGGAGTGCTGTCGCAGATCCAAGGAGGACAGGAACGAGTCCTTGGATATTTTAGTAAAGTGCTTTCAAAACCTGAACGAAATTATTGCGTCACGAGAAGAGAACTTCTAGCAGTAGTAAAATCAGTGGAACACTTCTATCAATATCTCTACGGAAGGAAGTTTCTAATCCGAACCGACCATGCCGCCCTTAAATGGTTAATGCAGTTTAAGAATCCAGAGGGTCAGATAGCCAGATGGATTGAACGACTTCAAGAATATGATTTCAAGATCGAGCATCGGGCCGGAGTTAGCCACAGAAACGCTGATTCTCTATCTAGAAGACCGTGTCCAGCAGAAGGTTCCCATTGCAACAAAACAGAGTCGAAGGAAGCAGCAGTACTAAGAACAACAGTGGTCAACGACGAGTGGACGCCTACCAAGATCAAGGAAGAACAAGAAAAAGATCCAGTTTTACAGAAGATTCGAAAATGGAAAGAAGAAAATCGTCGACCGTCTTGGCAAGAAATATCAAACCTAAGCTCAGTAGTTAAGACGTATTGGGCCCAGTGGGACTCATTTATCTTGGAAGACAGCTTGCTTAAACGAGTAATAGAAAATGATGATGGTTCAGTGAGGAGAAAACAGTTGGTGATTCCAAAAAGCAGAGTAGCCGAAGTACTTCGTCAGTTACACGACAGTCCATCAGGAGGGCATTTTGGTGTAAAGAAGACCCTTCAGAGAATTCGGGAACGATTTTATTGGATGAATAGTTCCGACGATGTGAAGGACTGGTGTAAGAAATGTACTACCTGTGCTACAAGTAACGGACCCTACCGGAAAAGGAAGGCTCCTCTGAGACAGTACAATGTTGGAAGTCCGTTTGAAAGAACAGCTTTGGATATTGCCGGGCCATTTCCAGAAAGTGACAATGGATGCAAATACATGTTGGTGGTAATGGATTATTTCACGAAATGGGTTGAGATCTACGCAATTCCAGACCAGAAGGCCGCCACTATTGCAGATGTGTTAATCAAAGACTACATCAGCCGATTCGGAGTGCCTCTGGAGATCCATAGTGACCAAGGAAGGAACTTTGAGAGCGATCTATTTCAAGGAGTCTGTGATAAACTAGGCATGAAGAAGACAAGAACCACGGCCTATCACCCGCAATCGGATGGAATGGTGGAGCGTATGAATAGGACAGTCGGCAAGTATTTGACAAAGATGGTGTCCAATCATCAACGAGACTGGGACCAGTACCTTCCGTTCTTCGCAATGGCCTATAGATCTGCTGTTAATGAATCAACTGGCCAAACACCAGCAAAAGTCCTATTTGGACGTGAGATGCGTCTACCCTGTGATCTAGAGTTTGGATGTCGACCTGGAGAAGATGTTGCTGGTGAGGATTACGTGAATGAATTAAGAAGAAGAATGGACGATATACATGAGTTGGTCCGTTCTAATCTTCAGATCGCTAGCGACCGAATGAAGAAACGATACGATACCCAAGCCGAGAAGGGATGTTTCAGGGAGAACGACAAAGTCTGGCTTTATAATCCAAAGAAGCGAACAGGTTGTTCTCCCAAGTTGCAGCAGTTCTGGGAAGGTCCGTATCTCATTGTCAAGAAAATTAATGACGTTATCTACCGAATAAGCAAGATTCCTAGGGGAAAGCCGATGATAGTCCACCATAACCGGTTGGCGCCGTACGAGGGAGACCACGACGTAGATGAAGAAGTGGAAGTCAACCAAATTCGAGGAATACCTGACCTTACCTTTGAAGAGTTCATGGGTGCCTACGGAGGTACCGGTAAAGCAAGACATGGTGTTACCACTGAAGAAAAGCGAGATCTTCTCGCACTTCCCGATGACTATTCGCTGGCCCATACCATCCCGGCCAGTATCAAAGACGCACGAGGGTTGGCATCCGCCTTCCGAAGGAAGTTTGGTCGAGTTGCAGAACTTCAATGCCAACTGCCAGCTCCTGGCAAAGCATTGAAACTCCAAGATGCATCACGTTACCTATTCTATCTGGTAACAAAAGACACTGTCCGTGACCAACCTACCTACCAAGATGTATGGGATGCATTAATTCAATTGAGAGAGCACGTGTTGGAGTCCGACGAGCAAAAGTTAGCCATGCCAAAGTTAGAATGCAGCCAATTAGACTGGAGAGTTATCCGAAATATGGTAGAAGAAATTTTCCAAGACACCGAGGTCCAGGTGTTAGTCTGTTGCAATCCGCATAGTTACTGGTGCGGAGAGAAGACCGTCCCCTGTCACTTTTATACAACTGGGAGTTGTAAAAGAGGGTCCAGTTGCAGATACCAGCATCCAGTTCCAGTCCCGACAAGGTTCCAGGAGGAACCATCTTTTAAGGAGGGGGCAATGTGACGCCTCACAACCCGGCCTAATTATTCTCGATGCTTCCCGGGGTTACGAGTAAAGGCCAGACCTTCCACGGCGATTCGAGGCGACCGCTGTCAGAGTATTTAAGAACAGGAATTCGAGCACAGGCCAGTCAGTCAATGAACGAGCCGCGACGCGTGATATAATTGTATTCGAGTCGGATTTAATGAAATGTATATATTAGTTATCGAAGTTATTATGTTTAGTTAATTAAATCATAAATTTCAGTTGTAAATAAATTAGATGTGTTAGTTGGTGTTATTTGTAATTATTAAAATAAATAAGTGATGTAAATAAAATAATATAAGTAAGTCTTCCTTTATTTAAATTAAACTTAGTGCCTAAAGATATAAATAAATAAAATAGTAGAGTCAATCGCGTAACAATACCTCAAGTTAATGGATTCCGTTTACTACAATGACTACAACGCTATCTGTTTTTTATTTCTAGTATCTCTTGTACCTAACTTCCGAGTACAAGTTAAATAGCGATGGAGAGAGAATGCAACTATCCGTTTTTAATTTTTTTGTTCTCCCATTGTGTCTTATATATTTTTATGTACCTACATAATATAACATTATAACATTATAACATTATAACATTATAACACTATCTAGTTTTATATTATTCTTATATCTCGCACAGGGACCCGGACCGTACCGCTAAAAACAGAAAACCGAACCGAAATGGACCAGAACCGAAACTGAACCCTTATTTGATATTAAATATAATTTTTGGAACCGAACCGTAACACTTAATTTTTCAAACGGTTTTATCGTTTTTTTCGGTTTTGTTGTTTATAATATTGTTATTTTTGTTTTTGTTAAAGTTAATGCAAACAATTTTGCAGTGTTTTCTACGTATGTTAATAAATAAAAACTACATTTCAAGATGTTTCATTATTTTTAAAATCAACTCAAAAACCATAAAAAACTATGTTATAATAATTTCTTCTTTTAATTCTGGTCAACAAATGTTTCTGAAGTTGTTGAGGAAAATAAAAATTTTTGTATTTCAGAATATTGTCGAATATTTTATTTAACTAAATTCATGCCTTTTTAGCAAATTCTAAAATAATAAAATTATTCTATCCATTGTTATAAATTATAACTTCTGCACCTGATCAGTGGTCACTAATAATATTATTGATAATCGGTGACAAATCTTTGGAGTTGGTTGTGATGAAATGAATTGAGCCATATTGGTAGCGAAGCCCAAGCGGGGATTTTTGCAGTTACTCGGGGGCGTCAGAAAATCACATGGGGAGAAACTTTGTACTCTGTAAATGTACCCTTACCATATATTGGATCTTAATACAGGGGAGTTCGTTAAGGGGGTCCGAAAAAAAAAGATCTACCGTTAGAAAAACTCGAAATTGTTATATTAAGATAAGGTATGTTAAGTACATGCAGAACAGTGTACTTATATTTCAAAAATCTGACGGATTGAGCTTGGGCGTAAGGCAATGGGTGAGTCACAAAGCTTCACAAGAAAAAAGCGAATATTTCGATTAATTAACGACTAAAAATTACGTATTCAATATTTTTCAAAAATCTATCGAATAATACCAAACACGACCCCCCACGAAGAGGAGTGGGGGGGGGGTAAATTTTAAATAGGAACCCCGCGATATTTCGCCAAATGAACATCAGATTGAAAAAGTGCAAAATACACGTACTCAATATATTTGAAAAATCCATCAAATGACACTAAACACGACCCCCACGTAGGTGGGGTGGGGGGTTACTTTAAAATCTTAACTAGAAGCCTTCAGTTTCTTATTGCAGATTTGGATTCCTTACTTAAAAATTAGTAACTTTTATTGGAGATATTTTTTTCCAATTATGGATAGATGGCGCTATAATAAAAAAAACGATTCTTGGAAATGGAAAATTAAATTAAAAAATGTAAAGTCCCCACTTAAATGGAAAACTTTACTTATTTCTGATTTTAGGACCCAATTTTCACAACCCAATAGGTCCCCATAACGCTCGAGTAACTGCAAATTTAGTATACTTTCCTCCCATACTATATATCTTGCATAACAAATTTTATATACTTAGAGAAATTACACCATATTTTTACTTTTTTTATCAGACTGTGAAATTGAAAAATTTGTAGGAACTGAAAAAAACCGTTTGGACCAAAAAAATTTGTCAGAACCGAATCGAAATATTTTAACAAAACCGGAACCGGACCGGACCTAAAATTTTGAATTTTACTAGAACCAGAACCGGACCGGAACCTTTTATTTCATTTCGGTCCGGGTCCCTGATCGCATGTATATTAAATTTGCTTTTGTTTCAAAATTCCTGTATTTAAAATAAGTTAAATAAATTGTTTTTTATGATTACATGTATACTTTTTGCAGATCATTAAAGCTACATATTCTTACATGATGGTGGTCTACAAGGGTCAGCAATCAAAATAATTTTGTAATGGAATCGCCAAGATGTTGAAACGAATTAAGTTCCTAACTCTCTGTAAAAATAAAGAAAGAGACCAGTAAAATATGAATTCAAAGCATAGTTTTATTTTCAATGTTTCAATGCAACCACGAGGCCACGATCCCCAGCATAATATTCCATAGATTTTTTAACATTGAATATTGATTGCAATTTGTCCTAACACAGACTGTAAGCAATATACAGATACAGGGTAGCGAAAGAGTATGGCAACACGGTAATTTCTCGGAACCGCTAGAACGATTTTTATAGATTTTGGAGGGTAAGTGTGTTCTAATCAGAGACATGTAAAGAAAATATATGATGAAAAGAGACATGTTCTAATGCCGTAAATATTATAGTGGTAATTACATTGTTGCCAAATCTTTTGCTGTTTTTCTGGACATCTAATGAACTTTCTTATTTTAAATGGAACACTCTGTATATTTTTTGCGTTCTGAAGTCCTTAATAAATACTGATTATTTTTCATGTTATATTCCCTATACCTAATGCCCATAATTTCGGAGTTATTGCTACATTTATTAAAACAAAAATTTTTACAAATTATAAAAATCAATTTTTTCGGCCTGGGTAGATATTTTTTAGGTGCTTTGGATCATTGGGAACAAAAAATATCTTTTATAATTTTCCTCTAAAATTAATCGTTTTCGAGTTATAAACAATTTAAAACTAAAAAAAGGCGAAAAATGACGATTTTCTAGGTTCAAAAACGCTGTGTCTAGGTACACGCTAGCGTGTACGCAAATAAAAAAGTTAGGTACACGCGAATTAAACTTCAACAAACCAGTGACGTCCTTATTTAGCGTGCGCAGTGACTGTATATTTTGGTACACGCTATTTTGATATGTTTATATAGTGTGTGATATAAAAATATGTGTTATTAAGGGAAGGGGATGGGAAGCAGAATTATTCAGATCTTTCAAACTTAACTGTAATAAATCAATGTATAAAAGTATATTCAGGTTAGCAAAATAAATATTTAGTTGACATGACATGTACAAAATACTGTTAAAATAATTTTTATACGTAAGTTAAATTACCTACACCACTTTATAAACCAATGCTGTTGTGTTTATTTCTATTTAGGTATACAGGGAGTTGAACTTATTACGATTTTCATAGAAAATTGGTTATACCTAACTTTGTAAATACCCTGTATAACAATAAATCTTTATATTTTTGTGATGGGGACGTTAAGAAGATTTCGAACATAAAATAAAATATAGGGTGTTCTATTTAAAAAAGCATAAGTTTGGTCTGCCACAATGTTATCGAACGCCCTGTAACATTCTAATTAATTTTGTAATAATAAGCTCAAAGTTTGCTACAATTTTTGTTACTAACTTTTATTGCTATAATATCTATTACTATAGCGGATCTACTGAGCTTTATCACACTAATCAATCGCCCTGTATATTTTATCTTAATACCTCTGCTACCCTTAATCACGATTTTTTTGTCTTTTACATACTGTTTTAAAATGTTGTTAAACTGATTAAAAGAACTAAATAATTGTCCGCACTCCATAGTTAATTTAAAAACAAACACCAAACAAATAAAAAATCTCTTTACTAATCAATCTTAAAATGTAAGACCGCTTTACAGCTTGCAAGAAAACTTGCTGCAATTCCTTGCATACAAGACTTTCATGCAAGTCTATTGCATGGTCTTTTACAGCTTGCAACCCGGCTTGCATGCAATTTGAAAGTTTTACCCTTAACCTAACTTATAAACTTTTGTTTTTTTTTAATTACTTTATTGCTGTTTATTTAACTTGGTAAATTTCGAAATGCCAAGACTATCAGAAATAACCAAATATAAAAGGAAAAAGGCGGTAGCAGCAACTTTAAGTATTATTATTGCTGCAGCCAGCGTTTTAGTCACTAATTTAGAACGCCGAGATCGGAGATGGTGAGTAAGATCTAGTTGAACAAGAAGAGGGGTAATAATGTATCTCCAACAGAAGAATTTATCCAAGTAGATGATGAAAATGACTCTAATTTTCTAGGAATGAATGTACATTTTAATAAATCCTTGGGAAAAATTGAACAATTACAAAGAAATCTATATTTCGAAATACTATTTCTGCGAAACACAAATTAATTATTATCCTAAGGTACTTAGCTAGAGGAGAGAGAGCTTCCGTAGCTTAATATACAATTATTTACAATAATTATAGAATCTCAGAAAGTGCCATTTCATTATTCATTCATTTCCATCGTTGATATATTTCACAAACAGAAAACAGCTGATCGGCATGTATTCGTGAATCCGTGTCGTCAATGACATTTGATATTGTGGAAAAATCAAATTCCCCTAAGACCGCTTTACAGCTTGCAAGAAAACTTGCTGCAATACTCTTGCATGCAAGACTTTCATGCAAGTCAATTGCATGGTCTTTTACAGCTTGCAACCCGGCTTGCATGCAATTTGAAATTTTACCCTTAACCTAACTTATAAACTTTTGTTTTTTTTTAATTACTTTATTGCTGTTTATTTAACTTGGTAAATTTCGAAATGCCAAGACTATCAGAAATAACCAAATATAAAAGGAAAAAGGCGGTAGCAGCAACTTTAAGTATTATTATTACTGCAGCCAGCCTTTTAGTCACTAATTTAGAACACCGAGATCGGAGCTGGTGAGTAAGATCTTAGTTGAACAAGAAGAGGGGTAATAATGTATCTCCAACAGAATTTATCCAAGTAGATGATGAAAATGACTCTAATTTTCTAGGAATGAATGTACATTTTAATAAACCCTTGGGAAAAATTGAACAATTACAAAGAAATCTATATTTCGAAATACTATTTCTGCGAAACACAAATTAATTATTATCCTAAGGTACTTAGCTAGAGGAGAGAGAGCTTCCGTAGCTTAATATACAATTTACAATAATTATAGAATCTCAGAAAGTGCCATTTCATTATTCATTCATTTCCATCGTTGATATATTTCACAAACAGAAAACAGCTGATCGGCATGTATTCGTGAATCCGTGTCGTCAATGACATTTGATATTGTGGAAAAATCAAATTCCCCTAGACTTGCATGAAAACTTGCAGAAAAAATGGCACCAAACCGATTATCGCGCAATTGCAAGAAGTTGCATGCAATAGTCAACTGACGACATACTGCGCATGCCTTTAGGCAACTTTCTTGCGTCTTGCATGTAGAATTGCAAGCTGTAAAGCGCTCTTTAGACTTGCATGAAAACTTGCAGAAAAAATGGCACCAAACCGATTATCGCTCAATTGCAAGAAGTTGCATGCAATAATCAACTGACGACATACTGCGCATGCCTTAAGGCAACTTTCTTGCGTCTTGCAGGTAGAATTGCAAGTTGTAAAGCGCCCTTTACACAACGCGATTAGATAAATTCTAAACTCACTCTGACACTCGCGGTATTCTCAAGTTAGCGTGTATGCAGAAAACCAGATCAGTAACAGTGCACGCTAAATAGTGACGTCACTGACTTGATGACGTTTCGCGTGTACCTAACTTTTTTATTTGCGTACACGTTAGCGTGTACCTAGACACAGCGGTTCAAAAACACAAGCTGATGATTGACAGTTTTGCCTCCCGAACGTCAAAGTCTGGAAATGCCCTATTCCATCAAATGTCAACAACTGTCAACAATTAAAACAACATAACCTAACTATTATATTGGTTTATTTAATTTTAAAATTACTTTGTTATTTTGTAATTTACTTATTTAAACACATTTACCACTGCCTTAATGTATAGATAATGAAAAAACTATACATAATTCTTACTGATGGAATCTACTGTTATGGTAGATATGTGATTAAAAGAAATAATGTTAAAGAATTTAAGTCAATTTCGAATGGAACTGAAATACTGCAATTAGACAGCACCTTTTGGCATTATTTATTCAAGGAATTAGTTATTAGCTGTTTATATAGGCAATGTTTTATTCTACATTGGACTTTAGGAGATAATAATGGTATAGTTATCAAACTTCAACCAACTAGTTATGATTTGATTGACTATAATTGGAATGAAAGGATCTACCTCTTGGTGCGAGAAAGATGTGAACTAGATCATGCACTATCTTGGTTGTCAACATTAGGAGGTGCTTTTTCTGCTTTAGGTGAGTATTTAAATTGAACAGACGCTCCTGGAGGTCTACCTTTTATTTATTATACTACTTAATACGTTGATGGACCAGATGTCTAATTTCCATTGATGTAATGTGACACAACGTCTACAGACGACATTTTTAAAATAACAAGTTGTGACAAAAATCGGTGAAAATATCATATTACATAACTACAGTAGAACCCTGCTTATCCGAACATTCGGCAGTGAAAAAAATTTCAAAATTCAACACAAAAACATGTTTATTATAGAGGGTAAAACCAGAAAATTGAACAATGTAGGATAAATAGGACTTTGGCATTTTAAAATTTCTTAACAATGAATACATACTTTATATGTATTGCTTATGTAAGTTAAACATAAACTTACTTCGATTTTCTTGTAGTTAACTTGAATCCAAAATATTGTCCACACTCTTGCAAGAACGTTTTGCAACTCAAAATCAAAGACAACGAAAGCTTTGAACTATCAGTTAGGCTAATTTTCAGATAATCCGAACTTTTCGGAATCCGAACAGGCTGTCCTCCTAATTAGTTCGGATTTTCGGGGTTCTACTGTACATATTTATGAGCATATGAAATGCGACAGGACGCCCATGCCTTTTACAATCAGTTCACCATCCAAAGATACCATTTTATTTGTAGTAACTCCATCTTTAAATGAACATTCCAAATACTCTGTCTTTGTCCTACTAAGTTTTAAACCTTTTTCCTCCAGAGCTTATGTCCACTGTTCCAGTTTTTGTTCTAAGTCTCTTTCACTATTTCCTACTAACATGACATCATCAGCATACATTAACCACCATGGAATGTTACCTTGTAGTTTCGCTGTTATCTGGTCCAAAACTAATGAGAATAAATACGGAGTAAGCACCGAGCCTTGGTGCAATCCTACTTTCACATGAAATGTATTAGTCTCTCCCACACCTGTCCTAACACTAGTCGTTACTCCCTCATACATATCCCTCACAATCTTTACATATGCACCAGGGACTCCTTTCTTATTGAGTGCCCATCACAGAATCTCTCGAGGAACTCTATCATATGCTTTCTCAAGATCAATGAATACCATATGAGCGTTTGTGACGCCATATCATAATATTTGTAATGACAATTCTAATTATGACAATATAAAAATATATACCAGTTTGTTTAGATTGGAGTTTAATACATTTTTTGAAGAGATAGTATGGAATTGTGCGTGTGTGTGTTTACTATGAGAATAAACCAATCATAATAATAAAGATTTATGTTTATAATGAGTAAGTTATTATACTGCCCTTTAGAAAAACCCTCTTCAGTCATTTTAAAAAAGTTGTCTTAACAAATACACTCAAATATTTTAAAATAACTACTGCACAGCAACAATCATGATTATTTTACAAATAAACGAATATCAAATGTAATGAATTACAAATTATAATGATCTGACGTCACAACCAGTGAGGGCGCGTTTTTTGGCTGGCTGCTATAATTTGAATTTTCTCTCGACTTTAGGGGCCAAACGGAACACAAGAACAACTTTTTTATGTTTGATACATGTTGTAAATCATGTTCTGTTGCAGGCGCGGATCTAGAAATTCATAATAGGGGGGGGGGCAGACTTACCTCAAATACAGTGATGCCACAGCTACCGGTTTTTCGGTAGATATACCGAATACCTGTCAAATCTACCGATCTACCTAATTCTCCTTTTTTTTTCTACCGAAAAATCAAAATTTATAATTTTCAATTTAATCTGCCGATTTTTTTTCTACT
The DNA here is from genome assembly GCF_917563875.1 of Diabrotica virgifera virgifera. NCBI lineage: Eukaryota > Metazoa > Arthropoda > Insecta > Coleoptera > Chrysomelidae > Diabrotica > Diabrotica virgifera. The sequence goes on along the minus strand of NC_065445.1, from coordinate 200,181,880 downwards.
GAAAAATCAAAATTATTAGAAAAATTTTTTTAGCGGATAGATTTGGCAACAGAGTTTAGTCAGTTTTCAAGAATTCTTGAATTGCTTTTACTAGCTTGTGACACAATGTGCGAACCAGCAGATACGGATTTACTGATATCAATTTTATGACCAGTCCTTTGTCCTTTATATTATGATTTTGGGAGTAAAATATATCTACCTGAAGCTGAATAGTGAATACTGAAGGATTGTGGCTCATTTTGATATAGAAGATAATTCCAAACTAAAAATAGTATTTATATTAAAATCTTAAAACAGGAGAAATTTATTTTGCACCTTTTTAACTTACAGTATTTCGACATAACTAAAGAACATTAAAAAATTTTCTCATTCTCAATTGCTTCAATATCCGACATTGTTTTGTTTTTAAACGATTATAAAGTGTAAAAAATCCTGTTTTTGCCTATAAAACATTGCCAAACTTATTTATGCAGTAATTTATAAATGTTAATAACTTATAACTATTATTTATTATAACAAAAATTTTTAACTTGTTTTAATGGCGAATGGATTTAGTGTCCGCAGTCATATAAACCCAAATAAACAACAACAACTTGTTTTAACAATGATACATCTATCAAGTAAGAATATTTGTATTTTGAGTATACGTGGTGCACGTGTGGTAAGTTTTTTTAAAAAGTCTATAACAGGAAAAAATATGCAGTTTTATTTTATTATAAATAAATTAATTCCTTATAACAAAACTAAAGCATCCTTGATATTTAGTATTCGCGGTGTGCAAGTACTTGGAAAGGGAAACGAGAAACGACCGTGCGCGAGTCGCGGAGAAATATTGCATCTATCTTAAATAATTCATATTGTCAATTAAAATTGTCAAATTGACGTATATTTCATACCTTCTGTCATTGACGCAGAAAAATTATATATTGCTCCACAATATTGATATGATATGCAATTATTATATAAAGGTAAATTTAATTAATTGTATTTTGCTTGCAGTACTGCATTTTAATAACTGATTTTATTTACTACATACAATTGTTTACGTTTGCTAAACATAACCTGCATCTTATTTTTTCTTCTTATTATTTTTTTGGACTATGGTCTTGACAATTATCCAGCAACCAGGACTAATATAATTGGCCAATATAATTAAAACTGCGAATAAAAGTACAGAGCGTAGAAATAGAGGTCGCTTTGCCGAACTTGCACGGTCCCAATTGCGTTAGTTAGACGGCTTGACTCGAGTTACTTGGATTAAAAAAAAAGAATGTGTGTTTACTTTGTACGCACGTAAGAAGTTATACTTCTATTATATGATTTAAACGAAATTAATATACTTTTTATTTATATTTTGTTTAAATATTAAACTAATTTATACTTACTACTTCTCAAACATTTTTATTAGAACAGTGCCAAAAATTAAAATAATAAAATAATAAAACACACACAAACACATTAAACAAGCCACAAATGATGTCTGAACATTAATTGTCGAAAATTTGTTTAACTAAATACGTATTTTCTGAAAATACAATTATATAATAAATATACTTACAATCATAAAATGTATTAAAAAAAACAAAAAAGAAAGTTTCTATTGGGACTCGAACGAGCGCTGATATGAGCGGTTGGTATTGGAATTCACTCGCCTTCTCCGCTTAGCCACGGACACTATGTGTCATTATTTACGAAGATCGACTAACTAAACGGATTAAACTTGTGATATTTTGATATTTTGAAAATTAATCAAATTATTTTAATTTTGAATTGAAATGATTTAGAATTGAAAAAATACAACAAAACATAGAGTAAAACAACAATATATTAGGTGAATATTGATAGAAATTTTGATGGTAATCAAATTATATAAATAAAAGTATTACATACTATGTATTTTGGCAGATCAAATAGGTAGGTTTATACCCATGATACATTAACAATTATTACGTACCTGTTGCTTTTAAAAACTATTTAAAAGTCACTACAATATTATAAACTTTTTTGTTTCTGTCCTCACAACAATAAAACTAATATATTATACATTTGTTTACCTTTACCTTTACCTCCAAACCACAACTGCCATATCGGATAATTTTTGACATGTCATTTGAACCTCCAATCAGAACAAAGTTATAATGCGCATGCGCCGGGCTCATAGGTTTTAACATATAAAAAAATCACCCTCTATCGCCGGTAAAGAAGTATAACTTCAAAAATGAAGAAAATTGCTCTATAATACCTAAAAACCCGAGAAAATACATTTTTTAAGTTATACCGATTTCGAACTTTGAATGATTTTTATGATGAATGGTGATTATTGATCATTATAATGAATCTGATGAATGTAGTTTGTTTTTGAATACTGGTACCTAAAGTATCATTTTTTTGCAATGTGATAGCAAAAGAAGCAAAAATGAAATCTACCGAAATTTGACCGAAAGAATCTCTACCGAAAAAATAGGAGCAGTCTCTCGAAATTTTGTCCAAGACCTGTGGCAACACTGCTCAAATATTATATTGTCCAGATTTAGCCATATGACTCACACTTACTCTAAAGATAAAATACACTATATAATCCCAGATACCTACGGTATCAAAAGGATTGATAGACAATTCACGACTATTAATCTCACTGGTGGTTCTTTACCATAAAGATAACCTTTCTACCCTCAATGGGTAGGTACGCATGGATTATCCAGTAAAATACAAATTTTTATATCTTTATTGTAACGCTAATTTGAAACGTGACTTTCCATGAGATAAGGTTTATGCCCAGGGTAATTTTAAAATATCATTTTTGTTATTGCAGATACTGCAGATTATTTTTCAGAGAAGGGTGTTTTATTAGATTTTATGGCTTCTTTCAATTCTTTCAAAGCGGTTGTCGTGTAATTTAGTGTTGTACTGATGGCTTAAAGTTTAGAGTAATTAAAAAATACTTATAGACTAAATACCATAGAGGGGTCCATGGACCCGTTGACCCCCCTGTATCCGTGCCTGTCTGTTGTGATTTATAGCATTTTTTTCGAATTTAAAATTTTATGCAAGTTCCCTATTTGTTTATATTATATTATTTCTGATAATTTCAACAAATGTGGTTCTTGTATATACAATTTAATACAATAATTATATTTTGTATTATAGGTGATTATTTTGCAAATTGTGCAGAAACAGCAGGAAAAATATCCTTTCATCAACTAAAGTTGGCCCTAAGGTTAGGAGATCCTAGTATTGCATCCAGATGTCGACTGTATCTAAGTTTAAGCTTCATTCAGAAAAAAAGATATAAATTAGCAAGGAGAATTATAGAAACAGAATACCAAATAGCTAAGAAGACTAGTATAGTGGATCCTAGACTTATTAACATGTGCAGAGGTATTTGGTCAAAGTTACAATATGAACATTTGGTTTATAAAAACAGAAAGAAAGATATTGTTTAGTATATGAGTTTGATTATTTGAGAACTCCACAAACATATTGCAAACATTACAATTTTTGTGAAAGTATTCTTATTGTACAATGATGTAAATGACAAACTATTGTTGACTACATCTGTAATTGAATTTGAATCAGTCATTTTGATAAGCGGTCACCTCCACATTTTTAAATTTTACAGGAGAGGTAAAAAACTTTTAATCTTCAAGACTATCTGAAAAATAACTTTTTATTTATTGTTTGGTTTTAAAATTTACTATACAAGCTGGTGAATATTGTAAAAATATGTTTTTTAAATTTTAAAAGCGATTCAAAGCCAACAGGCAAGACACCAATAGGAAGGCCCTTTAAAAGGTGTCGAGATAGCTGGCAGTCAACATCACAGCTACGAATACAAGCTCTTCTTCTTCTCCAAAAAAAGAAGAAGAAGAGATTTTAAAAGACCTAAAACCGAAATTTTTGAAATGGAGATGACTTGTTTGTAAAATGCATGTGTACTAAAAGAAATAAAAAAATATAAAAAAAAAATTTTAAGAAACGCTTTTCTTTACTTACGAGTGACTAAAATTAAAAATATTATAAAAAAAATCAACTAAAACGCAAAAAATAAAAAAAATTGAAAAAATCTAACATTCGTCAAAGAAAAGCATGGCGCGTCTTCATCGAATAAACGGTTTTCGCCCCACGCTTTTCTTTAACGAATGTGTTAGATTTTTTCAATTTTTTTTATTTTTTGCGTTTTAGTTGATTTTTTTTATAATATTTTTAATTTTAGTCACTCGTAAGTAAAGAAAAGCGTTTCTTAAAAAATTTTTTTTATATTTTTTTATTTTTTACTTTTTAGTCTTACACTTTTCAAACATTAAAATATATATGTTTCTTAAAATATGTATAAAACATATGATGTACTAACATGAAAAGTAGTCGGAATCAGCAAAAAATTTGAAACTTTATTGTTTATTTATGAAGCATAACGTAAACAATTAACGTAAAAAGTGAAATTATGTATAGTTCATATCATTAGCTACAACACGTAAAAGTTTCAAGTTTTTACATTGTAAAAAACAAGAGAATTTAAGCATTTTCATTAAAATCGTTTTTTTTTATTTAAACAATAATTAATAAACATAAAAAAAATGTTTATTGATTATTCGTGTATTGTTCCCGCGAATACATATGTCTGCAAATTTTCATTCATTTGCATTGGAGAAAAAGCACTCAAATTAACGTTTGACGCAAACTATTGAACTAAATAAAAGCATTTAAAAATAGTCATTATGATATGAATATCGTTGATTACAAACATTAAACGGCTAAACTAAATTTAGAAAAAGTAAAAACATTTAAAGTAAAGATGGATAGATTTACTTTACGTTTCTTCGGAACTGGTAGTGTGCCATTCACAGATGTTGTGAATGGGTTATCTGTACGATAAGATCTGTAAGAGATGGCTCCGTTTCAAACTGAACGGTTTGCGGGGTATGCTGTGCTTACGGTAATACAGTATGCGCATGCGTCAAAATAAAGAGTACTGAAATATTTATGATATTCTTTATATACACTGCGCGTCAGAGAAAACGGGTACCCCAAAAAATGAGTCATTTTTGATGTCTCGTATCTCCTAAACCTGTTGTCCGATTTAAGTAATTTTTTAATACGTTATAACTTTATTCTTTAACAATATCGCTGTACTAATATTGTTGATAAACAGGTAAATTTTTATTGTACGAATCAAACTGTGATTTTTTCTCAAAGTTTGCAACACCCTGTGAAATACTCTAGCATTTATAAAATACCGAAATTAAAACCCAACTATAGCCTCAGGTTTTATTAATATTCTGTTTTTTTATTCATTCGCTTATGTTGGATAATACAAAAGTTAGGTACTTTAACAGCTAGCCATGTTCTTCATCAGTACAGCGTGTTTCTAAATAAGTTCGACAAACTTTAAGGGGTAATTATACATTAAAAACTAATGACCATTTGCTTTATAAACATATGTTCACAAATTATTCGTTTCCGAGATACGAGATGTTAAATTTTTTCTTACAAACTAACGATTTATTTATTGTCCTAAAACCGGTTGAGATATGCAAATGAAATTTGGTAGGTTTAAAGAGTAGTTTATAGTTATTGCGCATTTTTTGACATGCAATTAAGAATTTTATATTCACCATTGGCGCGCATACTGCTAGTATGACCGATCATATTACCCGTATGCACGCCAATGGTGAATATAAAATTCTTCTGTTTATCAACAATATTAATACAGCGATATTGTTAAAGAATAAGGCTTATAATATATTAAAAAAATTACTTAAATCGGACAACAGCTTTAGGAGATACGAGACATCAAAAATGAGCCATTTTTTGGGTGTCCGTTTTCTCTGACGCGCAGTGTATTTAGTATACATGATATAGCCTTATAAACATTATTCGTGATGACGTTCCCGATAAAACAGATGTTAAAGATGCTCTCTGGCACGAAAAAATCTTTAATTCTAGTCCGTAATTTCGGAATGTCAAGCGATGGATCTACCTACCTTTTTCGCTTTCCGGTGACACCATTGTAATATATCTGCTTGTTCCAACTGCGTCGCTTCACCAGAAACAAAATTAGAGAACTATAGGTTCTTCCAAGTTGTGCGTTACCTTTTTCGCTTTCCGGTGACACAATTGTAATATCTGCTTGTTTCAACTGCGTTGCTTCACCAGAAAGTTAGAAAACTATAGGTTTTCCAAGTTGTGCGTTAACTTTTCCGCTTTGTGGTGACCCAATTATTATAATATATCTGCTTGTTCCAACTCCGTTGCTTCACCAGAAACGAAGTTAGAAAACTATAGGCTCTTCCAAGTTGTGCGTTACCTTTTTCGCTTTCCGGTGACATAATTATTATATATTATCTGCTTGTTCCAACTCTGTTGGTTCACCAGAAGCGAAGTTAGAAAACTATAGGATCTTCCAAGTTGTGCGTTACCTTTTTCGCTTTCCGGTGGGCCAATTATTATATATCTGCTTGTTCCAACTCCGTTGCTCCACCAGAAGCGAAGTTAGAAAACTATAGGCTCTTCCAAGTTGTGTGTTACCTTTTTCGCTTTCCGGTGACAATTATAATATTATATCTGCTTGTTCCAACTACGTTGCTTCACCAGAAACAAAGTTATTTTTTATGAATGTTTTTTTTATATTGATAACGATTTTGGAAGTGAAAGTCGAAACGTCAAATAAACTTGATTTCAAACTCGAATTGTGGCTTATGCCCAAATAAAATAGTAAATCTTATTTTGTATTTCATTGTTGCGTCGGTAAGAAGGCAACAATGAAATGACCTTTTTTACATTGGTCCGCATGTATATTTTTTATTTCAGCTTCTATTTCCCGTCAGATATCGGCTTTAAATTGTTTTTTAAATGGTCCTTAGTTGAGGATCCCACAATAATGACTTTCCACGGTAAACATCAATAAGTTTGATATTTTCTTCCGAACTAACAAATATTCAACTCAGGTGCGCCAAAACCAACAAACCACTCGCAAACCCGTCCAAATACGTATTGCGAACCATCAAAGTGTTTGTTGAAAAACCGACAGAAGTTAGATCGTGGTGCGCCTTGTGCGAGCCGTTTGTGCGCCACTTGAAAACACGTACTAATCTAACACGCAAATATTTGTGACGAACAGCTAGAACGCACGAAAAATTTACCAATGCGGACGCGGCATAACAAACATGCTGCGAGCGAGCGGCTCGCCCACCGAGCGGAGCGCATATGTATACGTGCCTTAACATTAACACAACATTCACATACGTTGTATCCACGTTCGGAAACTACTCAATACGTTTCGGCGCATGACGTACACAAATTTGAGCCATACGCATTTCAGTACTGTTTATTTTGCCGCATACCTTAATATTGAAAGTTGACCCGTTTTCATATGGAATAGTAGACGTGTATACGTGTATTAAATATACCTAAATTCGTCAGAAAGTGGAAACAAAGAATATTCGCGGTGTGCAAGTACTTGGAAGGGAATTAAGAAACGATCGTGCGCGAATAGCGGAGAAATATTGCAACTTTCTTAAATAATTCATATTGTCAATTGAAATTGTCAAATTGACGTACATTTCATATCTACTGTCATTGAAGAAGAAAAACTATATGTTGCTTCACAATATTAATATGATATGCAATTATTATATAAAGGTAAACTTAATGAATTGCATTTTGCTTGCAGTACAGCATTTTAATAACTAATTTTATTTACTACATACAATTGTTTACGTTTTAATAACATAACCTTAATCTTATTTTTTCTTTTTATTATTTTTTGGTCTATGGCCTTGACAATTATCCAATAACCAGGACTAATATAATTGGCCAATATAATTAAAAGTGCGAATAAAGTTGCAGAGCGTAGAAATAGGTGTCGCTTTGCTGAACTTGCACGGTCCCAATAGAGTGACTAGAAGGGTACGGCCCTGTAACGTTTTAGCATAGGATTTTGCGTTCCAATGAGTAGATGCTATGGAGGTGCATAGATCTGACAACGTCCGTAGTCACCGTCATCTCACCACGCACCGCCCGCTCTGCGGCCGTAACATCCCTCGTCAACAAGCCTGCTTATAAACGTCTGTTTCATATAAAAGCTTCTTCTATGGGCTATATATTAGTTGGTGGAAATATAAAAAAAGTGGAGATGCCCCCTATTAACAATGACCGATTTAAGTGATGTAATTGCTTTGTCATCCTCATTTTTTGCAATTAAAGGGGTTAGTGCAAAAAGTGATGTCACATGTTTATGTTTCTCATGGTCTTATAGAGTGAGGACGTCTGAGTTGGAATAAATTCATTTTCTCGAGAATAGGCGACTCTGAAGATAAATCCCGAAACAGGTCGATTTTTATATTTAAATTATAATTTTATGACATATATATCATACTAGTTACGTCATCCATCTGGGCGTGATGACGTAATCGATGATTTTTTTAATGAGAATTGGGGTCGTGTGATAGCTCATTCGAAAATGTATTAAATTCTCTATTCACTAATATAAACATTAATATAATTTATTATACAGGGTGCCCAAAAATTTTTTTTAATTAAAGAGACAAAAGAAGAAATTATGTAGAGTTCACCATTTCACTCAATTATAGAAAAATATGGACTTATTTTTTGCACTGACCCCTTCAATTCTTCCACCTTATTATATAGGGTGTCCCAAAAGTAGCGGAACGGTCGAATATTTGACGAACTAAACATCGGATCGAAAAACTGAAAAATAGGTGTTCAATCATTTTTAAAAATCTATCCAACTACATCAAATATGATCCCCCACTCCATTCTCTAGAGGTGGGGTGGGGGGTAACTTTGAAATCTTTAATGGAAACCCCAAGTTTTTATTTCAGATTTGGATTCCTTATGTAAAAGTAAGCAACTTTTATTCGAGACATTTTTTCGAATTACGGACAGATGGCGCTATAATCGGAAAAAACACTTTATCGCAGTACCATAGGTAAATTATAGAAACGGTCTATATCTAATATCTCGAGAAATACACTTCCAAATGAAAAACCAAAAAACATGTACCTACTATTTTTTTAAAACCTATCGAATAACGCTAAACACGACCCTCCATCTCACCCCCTAGAGGTGGGGTGTGGGTAACTTTAAAATCTTAAATAGCAACCTCCATTTTTTATTGCAGATTTGAATTCGTCTTGAAAAATCAAGCAATGTTTATTCGAAACATTTTTTAGAATGGTTAATAGATGGCGCTAATAAATAGTATTTTTCCAATTATAGCGCCATCTATCAAGAACTCTAAAACATGTTTTGAATAAATGTTGCTTAATTTTTCATGACGAATGCAAATCTGCAATAAAAAATGGAGGTTGCTATTTAAGATTTTAAAGTTACCCCCCACCCCACCTCTAGGGGGTGAGGTGGAGGGTCATGTTTAGCGTTAGTCGATAAGTTTTTGAAAAGTATTAACACATATTTTTTGGTTTTTCATTTGAAAGTGCATTTCTCGAGATATTAGACCGTTTCTATAATTTACCTATGGTATCACGATAAATTGTTTTTTCCGATTATAGCGCCATCTATCCGTAATTTGAAAAAATGTGTCCAATAAAAGTTACTAACTTTTACATAAGGAACCCAAATCTGAAATAAAAACTCATGGTTTCCATTTAAGATTTCAAAGTTACCCCCCACCTCACCTCTAGGGAATGGAGTGGGGGATTTTGACGTCGTTGGATAGATTTTTAAAAATTATTGAAAACGTATTTTTCAGTTTTTCGATCCGATGTTTAGTTCGCGAAATATTCGACCATTCCGCTACTTTTGGGACACGTTGTATATTGGATTATTGGATATCTCTGCAGAGTTAGGGTTCTATATATTTTCATGCAATAAAGTACTTAGATATTCTATCATTGTATGTAAGTAGGTCTAAAGTACTAATTGTGTTTTTTCTTTGGTATAATCCCTGTATTTTACATGAGATTTTCTTAGTACCTAAAGATACACTTTCATAACATAATATTTTTCTATCTGCCTTAAATATCTATAGATTTTTTTATTTATCTTTAATATGTTTTCAAACACTTTTGATTATACCTATATATTTTGAAAATTGTTATATGATATGTCAACTATACTATTTGAATGTTCTATTTACTTTTTCAAATTACAGTGGAACCTCGATAAGTCGGATTAATCGGGACCGCGGCCGATCCGGGTTATAAAAAATCCGGGTTAGCCGGAGAATATGGTAAAAATTAATAAAATACGGTACTCTTACAGATAAACTTAATTATAATTTAAAATAAAAATAAAAAGGAAAAGATTCCTCTCATTGGCTGTATACCATAATAAAAAACTTACTAATGAAGTAAAAACCTCACGTGTAGGTAGATGGTATATAATTTATTAAAAATTTTTTTTCTAAAATGATCCAAAATGGATAAAATCACACAAACGTTTTCGGACCAATCAGTCCATCATCAGGTGGTAGAAACTTTAGATCCAAAGTAGTTGGAACTAGCTACATATTTAGGTCAAAAGACCTTAATATTATAATAATTATGCCATTTCGGCTACAAAAATGTCGTCAGTAAGTCGATGTCACAAGAAATTAAAATGCAGCGGTATTACAGAGTGGTCTTCATCTTGGCTTCAAACTGACAGACTCCGCTGCATTTTAATTTCTTGTGACATCGAAAAAAAAACTTACTAATAAGTAAAACCTCACGTGTAGGTAGATGGTATATATATTAAACATTTTTTTTCTAAAATGATCCAAAATGGATAAAATCACACAAACGTTTTCGGACCAATCAGTCCATCATCAGGTGGTAGAAACTTTAGATCCAAAGTAGTTGGAACTAGCTACATATTTAGGTCAAAAGACCTTAATATTATAATAATTATGCCATTTCGGCTACAAAAATGTCGTCAGTAAGTCGATGTCACAAGAAATTAAAATGCAGCGGTATTACAGAGTGGTCTTCATCTTGGCTTCAAACTGACAGACTCCGCTGCATTTTAATTTCTTGTGACATCGAAAAAAAAAACTTACTAATAAGTAAAACCTCACGTGTAGGTAGATGGTATATATATTAAACATTTTTTTTCTAAAATGATCCAAAATGGATAAAATCACACAAACGTTTTCGGACCAATCAGTCCATCATCAGGTGGTAGAAACTTTAGATCCAAAGTAGTTGGAACTAGCTACATATTTAGGTCAAAAGACCTTAATATTATAATAATTATGCCATTTCGGCTACAAAAATGTCGTCAGTAAGTCGATGTCACAAGAAATTAAAATGCAGCGGTATTACAGAGTGGTCTTCATCTTGGCTTCAAACTGACAGACTCCGCTGCATTTTAATTTCTTGTGACATCGAAAAAAAAAACTTACTAATAAGTAAAACCTCACGTGTAGGTAGATGGTATATATATTAAACATTTTTTTTCTAAAATGATCCAAAATGGATAAAATCACACAAACGTTTTCGGACCAATCAGTCCATCATCAGGTGGTAGAAACTTTAGATCCAAAGTAGTTGGAACTAGCTACATATTTAGGTCAAAAGACCTTAATATTATAATAATTATGCCATTTCGGCTACAAAAATGTCGACAATAAGTCGATGTCACAAGAAATTAAAATGCAGCGGTATTACAGAGTGGTCTTCATCTTGGCTTCAAACTGACAGACTCCGCTGCATTTTAATTTCTTGTGACATCGAAAAAAAAAACTTACTAATAAGTAAAACCTCACGTGTAGGTAGATGGTATATATATTAAACATTTTTTTTCTAAAATGATCCAAAATGGATAAAATCACACAAACGTTTTCGGACCAATCAGTCCATCATCAGGTGGTAGAAACTTTAGATCCAAAGTAGTTGGAACTAGCTACATATTTAGGTCAAAAGACCTTAATATTATAATAATTATGCCATTTCGGCTACAAAAATGTCGACAATAAGTCGATGTCACAAGAAATTAAAATGCAGCGGTATTACAGAGTGGTCTTCATCTTGGCTTCAAACTGACAGACTCGAAAGTCTGTCATTAATTATAATGATATAATAAATTTAAAATTAATTATAATTGCCAAAAAATGAAATACTTATGTCCAGTACATCTAAATTACGTACAGTTGTATACATTATTGTTTATTTCTTGGTAAAAAAACTCAGTCAAAGTGAAAACATTTTTATTTCCTCTGATGAAAATCGATCCGGGTTAGCCGGACTTCCGGGATATCGGAGGCCGACTTATCGGGGTTCCACTGTACATACAAAAAGCTGCAAAAACAGTAGGTATAATTTTCATTACTGACCCATCAAATTTAGAGCTTCTAAGGTGTTACAATTTACAATAATGCATCATGTATTAAATCTCATTATATATCCATGACTATTTCACTAGACTGTTTTTAACTGATAAAACGGCATAGCAACGCATCGTTTCCTACTGACAAAACTCCTTAGCGACGTGATTTCTCAGCGACAAAATTATGACAGATCCGTCACGAAAGTGTCTGGTAATAACAAATAAATAAAGATTATATTTCGTTGATATGGTGCATTAATTGTCTCGTGAAATAGTCTTGTCGAATATCATTCGAGAGAAAATTATTTACCGGCAAAATTTTCTTCTGGTTTCATACAAGTTCGTTGCCTTTTGGTAATTTTCGCTTATGAAATTTTGACAAAATCACTCGACTGACGTCTCGTGATTTAAGTCAAAATTTAATTCGCAAAAATTGCCAGGCAACAAACTTTCATACCAGTCGAAAATATTGCTGGCAAAATTTTCTCTCTTGTGATATATACGAAAATATAAACTATTAATTTTATTAATGGGTTATATCAGCGCGTACTCAAAACGGAAAACGCGTTCCAACGTTGCAGCTTTAATTTTGAACATTTTGTTGCTTGTTGGAGATATTTGGCACACATATTCGTAATATAGTAAATAATTGCGATACAGGGCCCAATTTGAGAGGTATTTTAGAATGTGGAAATTATTTTATAAGTAAATAAAATATTACAAGAACGGACCTGTACCGCCATTAAGAAGAACAAAATAGTACACTTTCTTCAAATAAACTTTTTAATCCCATGCCTAGATTTTGTGTCACATTGGAACTACTAAAATTGATTAAATAACCCGTGTTGAGCTGCCCCCCCCCCCCACTTGCAAAAATTAAAAAACAAATAGCCCTGATTTATGAGCTATTTATGAGCTCTCATATTCCGCAAACTAAAAATTTTGAGCTCGTTCCACTGAGCAGGAATTTAATACCCTAGTGGGGGGGCTGAGTCAGCCCCCCCCCACTACTTAAAAATAGGAATATTGAATCGGTTTTTGCGGCAGAATTACGAGCTATTTATGAGCTCTTGAAATTATATAGTTTCGATTTTTGAGCTCATCCCCTTCACCCCCAAACAACCCTTTAATTGATTTAACTTAAGAGAAAGATGCTGAGAAAACTTAAAATATATCGTATTGCGGATATAATTCATATAGCTTATATACTCTAAGAATAAACTATTAAATCAAGAGTATTTCGATTATTAAGCTACAGCCCCTTCGCAAGAAAACCACCCTATCTTCCCGGCTTAAGAGAAAGTTGTACTTAAAATGCATTAAACTAATTATTTGGCGACTACATATCATTTAATAATTTATAAGCTTCCAAATTACGCGCATTTAGATCAGTAGATTGCAATTTATTTTGTATAGTGCAGTCACTGAAGGTAAAAATCAACGATTACCTTCAATTTCGGTGAACCTTCATCGATTTTCACGAAAATTGGTCAGTAGTTAGAGGATACGTCAAGAAACAAAGGTGACATGGTACCACCTTGCGCCTTTACCCTGAGGGTGGATACCGCCCCTTCTCGGGGGTGAAAATTATTTTATAAAAAATAAATGCACAAATCAATAAAAGAACAAATTAAAAGCAAAATTTATTATATAAAGTTAATAAAATAAGTCAATACTTCTTAAGTTATTAAAGATCAAAGATTTTAATTATTTGTGAAAAAAATGCATGTTTTGAAAAGGTTTTTTGTAAATCACTGAAAAACTTTAAGTTTTTACAAAAAAGTTAATAGTAGTTTAATTCGTATAGCTTATGTTCTAAGAATAAACTCTTAAATCACGCGTCTTTCGATTATAGAGCTACAACCCCTTCGCAAGAAAACGACCCCATATTCCCGGCTTAAGAGAGAGTTGTTCTTAAAATAATTTAAATTAATTATTTGGCGACTACATATCGTTTAATAATTTATGAGCTTGCAAAATATACGCATCTCAATTATTGAATTGCCATTTTCTTTCTATAGTGCAGTCACTGAAGGTAAAAATCAACTAGTACCTTCGATTTCGGTAAATCTCCATTTATTTTCAGGAATTGACAATAACAACTTGGGGTTTTAGCCTGGGGTATATGTCACCCCTTCTAGGGAGTGAAAATTACTTTATTAAAAATAACCCCACAAATCGAGAGAGGGACAAATTGTAAGCAAAATTTGTTATATAATGTGATTAAAATAAATCAATACTTTTTGAGTTATTAAAGATCAAATATTTTAATTTTTGGAAAGAAAATGCATGCTTTAGAGCGATTTTTCATAAATGACTCAAAAACTGTAAGTTTTTACAAAAAAGTTTTCATCACTAAAATTGAAGCTAATAAAAAATATAATAGATTGCTTACTTGAAAAACCCTTTAATGTTAATTTAAAGTAAGTTATTGGTAATTAAATGTATATTTTTTTCCGCGACTGTTAAAATCTAAGGGTTCAAGCTTAAATAACGGGAAAGAGATGCATTTTATAACACTTAGGTACTAAATACTTGTCAAAGTACTTAGAAATACCTATGAAAAAAAATAAGATGCAGAAAAAGTTGATAGTATCAAAATCCGCTCACCAATTTTCGTGAAAATGATTTACCGAAATCGAAGGTACTAGTTGATTTTTACCTTCAGTGACTGCACTATAGAAAGAAAAGGCAATTCAATAATTGAGATTCGTATATTTTGCAAGCTCATAAATTATTAAACGATATGTAGTCGCCAAATAATTAATTTAAATTATTTTAAGAACAACTCTCTCTTAAGCCGGGAATATGGGGTCGTTTTCTTGCGAAGGGGTTGTAGCTCTATAATCGAAAGACGCGTGATTTAAGAGTTTATTCTTAGAATATAAGCTATACGAATTAAACTACTATTAACTTTTTTGTGAAAACTTAAAGTTTTTCAGTGATTTACAAAAAACCTTTTCAAAACATGCATTTTTTTCACAAATAATTAAAATCTTTGATCTTTAATAACTTAAAAAGTATTGACTTATTTTATTAACTTTATATAATAAATTTTGCTTTTAATTTGTTCTTTTATTGATTTGTGCATTTATTTTTTATAAAATAATTTTCACCCCCGAGAAGGGGCGGTATCCACCCTCAGGGTAAAAGCGCAAGGTGGTACCATGTCACCTTTGTTTCTTGACGTATCCTCTAACCACTGACCAATTTTCGTGAAAATCGATGAAGATTCACCGAAATTGAAGGTAATCGTTGATTTTTACCTTCAGTGACTGCACTATACAAAATAAATTGCAATTTACTGATCTAAATGCGCGTAATTTGGAAGCTTATAAATTATTAAATGATATGTAGTCGCCAAATAATTAATTTAACGCATTTTAAATACAACTTTCTCTTAAGCCGGGAAGATAGGGTGGTTTTCTGGCGAAGGGGTTGTAGCTCAATAATCGAAATGCTCTTGATTTAATAGTTTATTCTTAGAGTATATAATCTATAGGAATTATATTCGCAATACGATATATTTTAAGTTTTCTCAGCATCTTTCTCTTAAGTTAAATCAATTAAAGGGTTGTTTGGGGGTGAAGGGGATGAGCTCAAAAATCGAAACTATATAATTTCAAGAGCTCATAAATAGCTCGTAATTCTGCCGCAAAAACCGATTCAATATTCCTATTTTTAAGTAGTGGGGGGGGGGCTGACTCAGCTAGGGTATTAAATTCCTGCTCAGCGGAACGAGCTCAAAATTTTTAGTTTGCGGAATATGAGAGCTCATAAATAGCTCATAAATCAGGGCTATTTGTTTTTTAATTTTTGCAAGTGGGGGGGGGCAGCTCAACACGGGTGATTAAATAATAACAAGAAATCGAAAATATTGTAACTAATAACTGATTATGCAACATAGAGAAGTAGTCACTGTCATTTTGACAAACCTCCGTCGGTTATCATAAGTGTCTTCTTCTTCTTATATTAGGCCTCTTGGCCTGTTCTTAAACGATTTTGAGCTTGTATTCGTAGCTGTGATGTTGACTGCCAGCTATCTTGCCACCTTTTAAAGGGCCTTCCTATTGGTCTCTTGTCTGTTAGCTTCGAATCCCTGGCTATACGGGCTATTCTCTCGCTGTCCATTCTCGTCACATGCTGATTCCACTCTCGTCGTCTCTGTCTTCTCCACCGGTATCATAAGTTGTAATAGCACGATTCTCTTATCTGTTCTGTTATCTATATCGATATCTGTTGCGTGCAGTAGTGTATTATTTTCTAAGATATTGGAATTCGTTAGTGTTGATCCATAGGGAAGTAGTATTTGGTTATAATTAATTTATTATATTTTTGTGTAATAGAACTCAGTTGTCGGACTATTTGAAAAAATAGATTATTATTGTGAGTTTTGTAGAATATATTTTACGGAAAAATATTTCGAATTCTAATGCAGGTATAGAAAGTTTTAGGAGGATTTTTATTCTAAAAATATCATCAATAGTTTAAAATTTACATAAAAAACCAAAATACACGCTTTTAATAAAATGTTCACCTATTTTGGTTTATTTTCAGAAATATTTATATACTTACAATAAAAATTTTTTCTATTACTTCCATTTAGCGCCTATGAATATAAATGTCACAATATTGAGCCTTCATTAGTTATAGCCTAAGAGCTAGTGAAGCCTCCGACTAACGGTCTTCCTGTAAGGCTAGAAATTTGTATGGTGATAATTCATAGCATACCAAGACTAAAAACCATGACCTGGCAGGCATCAGCCGTGCACGTGTGTCTACCAAGTGAATCGAAAAGTGCTTAGTTTAGAAATGTGTACAATGACAGGCCATTCTGAAGAGCATAAGACCTTGCCAGGCGAGGGGAAAGATTATGGGTTTTTCCTAAAATCATTTTTTTTTCATCGAACCAAACTTTTTTAGGTTTTTTGAATCATTCCAAACAGAAAAAGGCTTTAGTGATTTTTCTCTTAGGTTAATAGTTTTTGTTATATAAGCGATTAAAAATTTTGAAAATTTTTAACCCTAAATCGGACATTTAACTAAAAATTTCAATGTTGCCAAGGTAGGTAGATATTCTTTAAACATTGTATACAAATTTCTAGCCTTACAGAAAGACCGTTAGTCGGAGGGTTCACTAGCTCTTAGGCTATTAGTGTCAAATAATGCCGACGCACTATTGTCAAAGTTTCGCAGAACTTTTGAAAAAGTGTGTGCTACTATCTCCCGAAGTAATATTAATGACGCGCTGATGTGGACTATTAAATGAACTATTGCAGTTGAGTCTGCATTGTGTATTCTGAATGATTTTTGTACTGTTGTATACTTTAGAATTCACTGCAAATACAATACTTTCCTAACATCATTAGATATTTAAATAAGTACTTTTACAAATCTTTACATTTTAAATTAAACAATAATGGAAACCATTAATCGCGATGTCATTAAATATGTTTGTAAGGAAACTCATAATATCAAAAATAATGTACATAAAAGATGTGATGTAATTGTTAAATAAATTATTATATTTCTAGAAATACCTAGTTTTTTTTTTATTTCTACTACTCTAGACACGATTGGGAAAAATGTTGAGGGTGAATTTTTATAAAAACGACAGTAGGAACTAGGCGCACACAGACAGTATGAAGTTAGTGGCTAAATCTTTTAAAGTTACATATCAGTGCAAATAAGCAGTGTGAAAAATGTATTGGTGTTTTTATTAATTCCATTATACAGTACGTAAATCGTTGAGCTGGACATATACACGAGCGGGACACCCTCAAAAAAGCGCTTAGTTTTCGAGATACTGACCACGGAGGGGTGAATGGCTAATTTTATTCATACTTTATATTTTCGAGGGGGCTGAAAACGAAAATGAAGTTTATTTTGAATTTTATTTGGGGGAACATTGTCAAAATCGCAATTTTAACCTAAAAATAAAAAAAAATGAAATCACGTTTTTTTTTGCGTTTACCTCGCTACAGCTCTGTTCCATTTTAATATTTTTTTCTGAAATTTTTACAGTATATAGCTCTAACATTTCTGAAGACAACGGTACCTGTTTAAAGCTTTTATTATTATCCTGATAAAGGTTATGAATTTTTCAAAGGAAAAGATGCGGATTTCTGCATTGCAAAGTTTAATCGCAAAAGTTGTGTGACGAAGTTTAAAAATTAGCTTCCTAATTACGTTTATGTTAAAGTAGATAGTACAAAGAAGTTTTCTGTAAGTTTTAGATCAAAATGTTTTATAGAAAAAAAATAGTGCAACTTTTAATGTCGACATCAGAAATCCCCAATATAACGCTTATTTTTCGAGATACTGACAATGGGTGGTGAATGGCTAATTTTGATCTTAGATTATGTTTTTGACCGTGACAAAAACGAAAATGAAATTTATTTTAAGTTTTAGGTGGGGGAATATTGTCAAAATTGCAATTGTACCCTAAAAATAAAAAAAAATGAAATCACGTTTTTTTGCGTTTAGCTGGCTACAACTCTGGTCCGTTTTAATATTTTTTCTAAAGTTTGTACACTATAGTATATCGCTCAAATTTTTGAAGACAATGGTTTCTGCTTTAAGCTTTTAGTCTTATTCTAGTAAATGTTATGAATCTTTTAAAGTACAAGGTGCAGATTCATGAATTGCAAAGTCTTGTTGTTGATGACGAACATTTTTTGTCACCCAAAAAGAATTTTCCGATTATTTTACGAAATATAATGAATTAGGAAATACCTCGACAAACAAGTAATTGGTCCTAGGTTTTCACCCAAAGTAATCGAAAGTAGAACTGGAAGCCGATATTTGAACTCTTCGTGTAACTTTGCGTCGATTGATAATACGATTTTACTAATTTTGAGTCATCTTTATTTACATGCATATCATATTTTGGGTGACTTTAAAGCAGTACTTACGGTTGTAACTCTAAACCGAAGTCCGATGTCAAATTTCTCATCTTTAGTACCATCCATGGGTTATAAGCTTTCATTCGACACCTCATTTGTCATTCTATCTGTATTAGTAACTGAGGAGTTGTATTCGCGGTCGGACGGACAGACAGTCATGAAACCAGAAGTATATATTTGTTCTCGTCTTGCGAATTCGTGTCGAATAATATATCACTTGTGCTATTGCGGTGACTTTAAAAGAGTACTTCCGGTCGCATTTCTAAAACCGGAAGTCCTAGGTCAAATTTCTCACCTTTAGTACCATACTTGTATTATGAACTTTCAGTCGACACCTCATTTGTGATTCTACCTGGTATAGTGATGGAGGAGTTACATTTGCGGTCTGACGAACAGACAGCCTAGGTCAAATTTCTCACCTTGAGTACCATCCATGGATTATAAGCTTTCATTTGACACCTCATTTGCCATTCTACCTGGTATAGTGACAGAAAGAGTTATATTCGCGGTCGGACGGACAGACAGCATATTAAGTCACACCAAGTCGTTAAAATTTTCACCAACTTGTTCACATTTTTTCAAAATTGGTGAAAACAACAAATTATATTTTGTATCGTTGTATCAATATAAGCCAAAAAAAGAATAATTAGTGAATGTCACGCCACTATAATATATTTTATTATTGGTCTTTCAATGCTAAAATCAGGATAAAAAGGTATTTTATCCATGGTTTTAATCAATATAATTCTCACCATTACTTTGTGTTGTATTTGCAACCTTTTGTAAATCAAAAATAATTCCACGATATAAGGCCCGGTCTTTTCACCTCCGAATAAATATGCTCACTGGCAGTTAGCTATCTGGAGGATAAATATTTATTCGCCAGATAAAATGTACCCGTCTTTTCACGTCAATTTATGTTCCAGTTATTATATATTGGTATTATATATATATATATATATATATATATATATATATATATATATATATATATATATATATATATATATGTACAAATATATATATATATCAAGCAGTGATTCTTGAGGATGCAGTCTATTTTGGCCCACAAGACAAAGAAAACTCTTTGACTTACTGTCAAGCTTTCGAATTTATTTTAATTCTTTTTCAAGACATCTGTTGACAAAAATATACAAATATAAAAATTATGTAGGTACTTACAATTTTCTTAATTACTTACTAGTCATGAGATTACATTGAAAAAATTTGAAACTTTACCAAAAGGACAATTATGCACATAGGTATGAAAAATTATTTTTAAAAACTTCAGTTATGTTGTCATGTTTGAAATATGTCATGAAATATGTAAAGTGTATACACTTTATATAGGAGGAAAGTAAAACTAGTAACAACATATTTTTTATTTTTTATTAGATTTTATTAGATTGATCTATGAAAAAAAAATTAATAACATCAAACCCAATTAGTCCAGTCATTTTTTAAAGCATGTATATAAATTTTAATGTTGGATTATATGATAGAAAATCAGATTATGATGTACTAATTTTCTTGTTGATATGCTAATATGTAACAATAAATGTTACTTAATTTGTCTATATCTGATTTTCTATTTATACATTTTTTATTTTTCTGTATATGTGTCATTTCTTTTTTCATAAAATTTTTTTTTCATAGATCAATCTAATAAAATCTAATAAAAAATAAAAAATATGTTGTTACTAGTTTTACTTTCCTCCTATATAAAGTGTATACACTTTACATATTTCAAACATGACAACATAACTGAAGTTTTTAAAAATAATTTTTCATACCTATGTGCATAATTGTCCTTTTGGTAAAGTTTCAAATTTTTTCAATGTAATCTCATGACTAGTAAGTAATTAAGAAAATTGTAAGTACCTACATAATTTTTATATTTGTATATTTTTGTCAACAGATGTCTTGAAAAAGAATTAAAATAAATTCGAAAGCTTGACAGTAAGTCAAAGAGTTTTCTTTGTCTTGTGGGCCAAAATAGACTGCATCCTCAAGAATCACTGCTTGATATTTGAATATACAGTCAAGAATACCATAATCTTATATATATATATATATATATATATATATATATATATATATATATATATATATATATATATATATATATTATATAGTTACAGTTATATATATATATTATATATTGGTATGTATATTGGTGGAACATGACTTTTGACAAATCCTGCGCTATCTGTGAATCTGTGTTCAGTGTTCGTGTTCGTTCGTGCGTTGTCGTTCAGTTATTTTATATGGTCGGTTATGTGATGTGTTTGTGTCACCATAAAAACCTGATATTCAGTCGTGTTTTTTGATATTTTTGTTATTTTGTAATCGGGTACCTTTTTAAAGGTAAGTTTTTCTGATTGTAGGTTTTGTTTATCCAACAGTTTTAAAATACACACTTTATTTCGCGTTTTGTTGTTAGTTCTAATGGCTCCGTTCAGCTGTTGTGTGCAGACGGTGAAAAAATTCAACAAGTAAACATTTATTTAATCCAAATTAAATACTCATATTTTCTATGTAAAATGTCACATTATTGTATAAATAAATAATTAAGAAACAAAAGTTGTTTGTTTTACCTTTATTGTCCACTTGAATAAAATAATATTAAATATTGGAAGTACCGTATGGAGGCTATGATGTACCTAGCATGGAGGCTAGATTACGCTACCCTTCCTATCCAATCAACAACAAGAACGTTTAAAATTTCACACCTATCATGTCGAAGCTACAGACCACTTATGTGCATAGATAAATAATATATTGGCTGTGAGTTTCGACGGTAGCGCTATCTCGCGGTTTGAAACTTATACTTTTCTGATAAAATTTATGTATGTGAAATATACAAAACGAGAAAAATAGATACTTATCTAGAAAGACACAAATTATGAACTGAAATATTATTGTTACCTGATTACTAAACGAATACACAGAATTAATAGTAAAATTAATTATGTTTTTTTATTTTATTCATTATAATTATAATATTTAATATATAAGTTCGTGAGACTGGATGACTGCTTACGCAAGAGACCATTGAGAAAAAGAATAAGTTTATATGAATTATTTAACATTTTAAAGGTTACCTCTGTTTATTTTTGTGTGCTTACTGCTTTGATTATTAAAATTTGCAATTTGTATGAATTGTAATTTGTTTGAATTCTATCAAAATGGATATTAAACATTATACTGGATTCAGTCTTATTTCCCATGATATCCAATTTCAATCAGCAACACCAAAAAAGGAAAGGATTTAGTTGATACAGGACATGTACGCAATGTTTCCGAATATAATAACTGCATCCAGTACTGTTATATTCAATATTTTTACATGAATCAATACAACAGCTGCAATATCTTGTTTTCTTTTTTGAAAAATCCATATTAACCGCCATTTCAGTTTGTGAAGTTTATCAAATGCACAAAACAAAACTGCCAACTGCCACTAACACAGCGTTGCCACATTTTATTTATAAAATCTACTGTAAGTTTAGCTTACTAAAATCTACTTATCAAAAACTAAAATATACTATAAAACTTTATTAATATATTTGTATATAATTTATGACTTTTTATAATAAAAATAACAGCTGACTAACTAGAAATTTTTTTTATTTAGCTAATGCCTCGACAACTAATGGGCATTGGCATGGTGATGGTACAGTGGATTTTACCAATTAGGTAGCTAGTGTTAAGTCGACTTTACATTACATGATTTATCATGTGATTTGTCATATGATTTGGTCATGGAGTAAAATTTACATGTTTACAATGTGTGATTTGTCATATGATTTTGCCATAAGCATTGTGTTTTATCATAAGCATTGTCATGCGGCTCGTCATGGGCAAAATCATATGATAAATCACGTGATAAATCATGTAGTGTAAAGTAGACTTTATGTGTAGTGTGTGTGTTGAGTAAGTGTTTTGTTACTTTGGAAAGTCGATGTCATTGTCTTTGCAGAGACGCTAATTGTATCCGAACGTCTGCGGTCCCTCCGGTGGGTACCGATCCCCCAAGGATAGAAACTATTTTCATTTATTAATTTATAATAAACGAAAAATTCTCTACCCTGGTGAAATTCAAACTCACGACCATTCGGACCTTTCGATCCAAAAGTAGGCGCTCTTACTACTGAGCCACAGAGGGAGTTTAACTAGAAATTAATATGACTGTTTGTAAACAAAAACCAAACTTTTTTATATTTTAACTGGGGAACAAAATGACCAACTATAATTAATTTTTATCAGTTTCATATTTAATATTTATATATAATATTTTGTCATCCACTGATTTTAACATCTGCATATCTGGATCACATTCTTCAAACAATTATTTCGCATTTTACATTAGAAACACGCAAACACAACATTTGTTGTTTTGCAAAGTTACATATATTATAATTAGGCCCGGTCTTTTCACCTCCGAATAAATATTTATTAGGAAGTTTATCCGGCAGATTACATGTAAATCTGTCAAATAACCTCCGAATAACTTTTATTCGGTGGTGAAAAGACCGGGCCTTAGATATTTTAGTTTTCCATCGTTAGCTTCTAACAGGCTCACCGACCACCGAATACCAGAACTCTTCAATAACACCTGAAATAGGTACTGATTGCACTGCTACTTGAAATCTGCAAGTTTGTTACACCAGAATCCAGTTTCATTTCTGTTTAATATTCATCATCTACGTCCTGGGGCTAGATTCCGTGCACTGTAGATATCTACACTTCGCTTTCTATCGATGTCAATTGTCGTGAAAATATTTGAATTTTTAGTTTTAATTGAATTATTTTCTAGTTTTGCTAGTTCATGCTGAAGTGACACTTGTAAAACAAGAAAATATTTGAATTAAAACTAAAAATTCAAATATATTGACATTGATAGAAAGCGGTCGGCGGTAGGTTTGTTCCAACATGAACTTTTGGACGGCCCAAAAACCGTCACGAAACTGCTTGTACCGTTTGTTGTGCGCATGTTCGTAATTGTATCGCCCAGTTATCGTCCCATGACGGTAATCATATATTTGTCATTTTTGTTGGTGACAGCTTGTGTGCTTTTAGTCGATCAAAGGCTCAAAAAATTTAAAGAATTAAATCCTAGTGCTCAAGTCAGTCCAACCAGCACATTATGCATTTGCCCGATTACTGAAATGATCATCACGAAACCGTCACCGAAAGATCACAATTCTTGTTGGAACAGTGGGAAGGACGATCCGATGACGATCATATTTTTGTTGGAACGGATTTTCTTTACTGCGCAGGATCGTTACCGTTTCCTGACAGTTCTCGGTCATGTTGGAACAAACCTGGTGTTAGCGATTGTACACAGAATCCCACCCCTGAATCTTATTTTCGGTAATGACATTGGGAAATTGTAACAAAATGTCTAAAAATTAATTTAGAAATGGGGTAAATACTATTAAAAAGCAAATTTTATTTTAGTCATAAGAAAATGTTGAAATATACCAAAAATCTACTAAAAAATATTGCCTACTAGAATTTTTTAAAAAATATCAAAAATCTACCAAAAAAGTAGAAATCTACTAAATGTGGCAACGTTGCACTAACAGCTGTGGCGAAAACCGTCAAATCCCCCCTCTCCTCTACCCATGGCGCGCCATTTAAATTTATCAGATAAATGCACAAAACTGCCACTAACAGCGCTGGAGAAAGCTGTCAAATCCCCTCTACCCATCGGCTCATGGCCAATAGTATTACCAGATAGATAGGCAACTCACTGTAAAAATTTGGTTCCTTACGCCATTTGCGAGCGATGTGTTAACTAATCACCATTTGGCGGAAAATTCAAATGGACAAGCATTACTTTTACCCGTTTAGCGCCTCTTGCGGCCAATTTCGTTACTAATTAAAATATCTTGCTATTTTACAAGAAATAATCTCACCTATATTATTAAAATAAAATACCAAAACTTACTAAGCTTGTTAAAGTATTTTATTTAAATAATATCTAAGTAATACTCATAAATTATTCGGAATTCTCAAGTTGCAAAATATGTTATTTTTGCTGTCAAATTTAGTAAGGAAAAGGGATATAAAAAGGTTAGACAATTTTTTTCTAAATATAGGTATGTGTATTTATTTGTTGTTTCAGATAAAACAGTTATAAACTAATTACTATTTACCTATGCATTTTCTAACTTTTCTATGATTTGTACACAACAATAATAAACCATATTTATTTCTTTTTATTAACACAACACCAAAGTTCTTTCGCAACTAAAACAAAACTACACACTACACTTTATAAACGAAGGATAAGGAACCAACTGAAATAAAAAATTACTAAAAATCGTTACAGATAATACAATAAAAACTGTAAACTAATAGAAAATTATTTGTATTTGCACTAACTCTAACTGTCATTACTTTTGAAGTAATGACCATAGATAAATAATATATAGTATTACCAGATAGATAGGCAACTCACTGTAAAAATTTGGTTCCTTACGCCATTTGCGAGCGATGTGTTAACTAATCACCATTTGGCGGAAAATTCAAATGGACAAGCATTAATTTTACCCGTTTAGCGCCTCTTGCGGCCAATTTCGTTACTAATTAAAATATCTTGCTATTTTACAAGAAATAATCTCACCTATATTATTAAAATAAAATACCAAAACTTACTAAGCTTGTTAAAGTATTTTATTTAAATAATATCTAAGTAATACTCATAAATTATTCGGAATTCTCAAGTTGCAAAATATGTTATTTTTGCTGTCAAATTTAGTAAGGAAAAGGGATATAAAAAGGTTAGACAATTTTTTTCTAAATATAGGTATGTGTATTTATTTGTTGTTTCAGATAAAACAGTTATAAACTAATTACTATTTACCTATGCATTTTCTAACTTTTCTATGATTTGTACACAACAATAATAAACCATATTTATTTCTTTTTATTAACACAACACCAAAGTTCTTTCGCAACTAAAACAAAACTACACACTACACTTTATAAACGAAGGATAAGGAACCAACTGAAATAAAAAATTACTAAAAATCGTTACAGATAATACAATAAAAACTGTAAACTAATAGAAAATTATTTGTATTTGCACTAACTCTAACTGTCATTACTTTTGAAGTAATGACCATAGAAAAAAGTGTTGTCTGATTTGGTAGAATGCGATCTTACCCTTCAAAAAATATGTCACGTATTTCAGCACCTGGGAAATTGGAAGGATACTACAAATCAGAGGTGGAATTACGAACACTCGATACGAATCGTATCCGCCATATTTTACCATAGCGCCTTACGGTAAAACATGGCAGATATGATTCGTATCGAGTGTTCGTAATCCCTATGCTGGCCTCCACATAAGTGGTCTGTAGCTTCGACATGATAGGTGTGAAATTTTAAACGTTCTTGCTGTTGATTGTATAGGAAAGGTAGCGTTATCTAGCCTCCACGCTAGGTACACCATAGCCTCCATACGGTACTTCCAATATTTAATATTATTTTATTAAAGTGGCCAATAAAGGTAAAACACAAACAACTTTTGTTTCTTAATTATTTATTTATACAATAATGTGACATTTTACATAGAAATATTAGTATTTAATTTCGATTAAATATATGTTTACTTGTTGAATTTATCGGCTGCACACAACAGCTGATCGGCCATTAGACCCAACAACAAAACGCGAAATAAAATGTGTATTTTAAAACTGTTGGATAAACAGTACCTACAATCAGAAAAACTTACCTTTAAAAAGGTACTCGATTATGAAATAACAAAAATATCAAAAAACACGACTGAATATCAGCTTTTTATGGTGGCACAAACACAAACACCAAACACATCACATCATAACCGACCATATAAAATAAGTGAACGACAACGAACGAACGAACACGAACACAGATTACAGATTCACAGATAGCGCACGATTTGTCAAAAGTCATGTTCCACCAATCACAATGCCGACATCAGCGCCTCTGACTAAACGGAAGGAAAATAAATACGATTACATGTTTTTTATTAGAGTTAGCGGGGCATGGTAATGACATCTGTGATGACATCATTTTGACAAATAATTGACATCGTCGAGTTAAGCCTAGTTTGATTATTTTATTTGTGACATTTAGGTATGGTGTTTTAACATAAATGATTGGTTAACGTCTTCGTGAGCGAGAAAGGCTGTCGTTTCTCTTTATTTAGCTGAGCGGTGTGGAAGTGGTGGGGGAAATTCCCCAATTTTTCCATATGAGATTCCGGGGCATGACTTATGTGGAGGCCAGATTTGTAATATCCTTCCAATTAACCAGGTGCTGAAATACGTGACATATTTTTGGAAGGGTAAGATCGCATTCTACCCAATCACACAACACTTTTTTCTATGATTCACATAATCAAGATAATTTTATTTCCATTTTGGAAGAGAAGGGAATGTAAGTAAATCAAAGAATTAAAATTCAAAAATAAAAAGTCATAAGGTTTAGAAATACATTTCCATATTTTAATCAGACAACAATATTGTTTTAGAAAGAAAACATTGATTATGGTGAAAAAGTTTACTGGAGAGCTTGAACAAGAGGTAAATCAATTTTAAATAATTAGTGGAAAACTGTTGATTTGTATGTAAAGAAGACAAAGACAAGTTTAAATAAAGACAAGCTAGCTAATGAAACAGATGTAGTGGTAATTTTGTTTACATAATTATTATATGTACCTACATACATGATTATTAATATCTATTAACTGTTCAATGCTGTAAAAATTTGTTAATGTGGGGAAAACTTTTATTTAAATTCAATACTATATTTCTGTAGTGGTATGGCAAAACTTGATATTATGTCTGATTTTAGCCAGAATGAGATTATTTGCTTGATATGCTATTTAGTAACATTTCTTCAATTTGGTAGAGTTTGGTAGCTATGTGTATGATGAAGGTAAAACTCCCCTTGGTTCCACATATCTTTTGTATAAAAGATATGTCACCTTTTAACTTACAGTAGAACCCTGATTATCTGGGTGGGGATTATCCGTGCTATGATTTTCTATTACTCAAGTTGCATTTTTGAGCTTTTATCAAAATAGCGTCATCGTAAATCACTTGACGGAAACTCTATGACGAAAGAGAGACTCACAATGAAGTATTTATTTTTTCTGTTATCTTTTTGTGGTAGGTACATATGTGTATGTGTATACATATATATTATACATAAGAAATACATGTTCGGATTATCCCTGCTTTTTAATCAGTGCCACCTTCGGTCCTGAGGAGCACGGATAATCGGGGTTCTACTGTATTAGGTAGGCCAGAACGGGTTGGCAAAACATGATTCAAACTTTCAAAATGCTCTTCTGAAAAATTAGGCTAGATGTACATATCAATCATTGTCAAAACACTACAGATTTATAATCCATCTAACTGGTATATTGAATAGTAAACTAGGGATAAACCAACTATGTATATCAAAACAGAATATTTTTAAAGATTGGATAATTTACATGGTAAATTGAAGAATCCCAATAACAAGAATAAAACCTAACTTTAATATTTGTTAGTAGATACCTTTCACTTTTCTAAATAAAAAATTAGTTACAGATATGACAAACATCTAGAAGATGGAATCCTGCGTTCTTAAAGAAAAAAGCTAGTTCCTGAAGTAAGCTACCAATAATAAACTAGAGAATGTATTACAAGAAAGAACAACGCTAATATTCAACATCACTCAATTGCTTCAGATAGAAAAAGAGGAGGGAAGGGTACAACACAAGCGTGCCAGAGAAAATGAAAGGGCAGAAGCGAGACACAAAAATTTCATTGATTTATTAAATTTAAAAATTAAATTATACAAAGGACAATTAAATAAAGAATAAAAAAATGATACATGTATATTATTGATCCTTCTATTTCCCCATAAAGCTTGTTACTGACCAGGAGGTATACTATAATAGATATATTACATCTTACATCTCATATTGCTCACTATAATAATGAGTGAGCCTGCATAAACGGAACCATAATATACATTATAGTTCCGTGTATGCAGCTTCACTCATTACTATAATAGTGAGATATATTTTAGTATAGCTCCCCGTGCGTGACAAGCTTAACACAAAAATTTTTATAAGGTTATCAAACATCTTAACTGCAGTAAATTCAATAATTTAGCTTATTCCTGGTCTATACTTAGCAATTCATTTTCAAAATTGTCTTCATTTTCATCTCTCTCTATGTTATATATATATATATATATATATATATATATATATATATATATATATATATAATATATATATATATATATTGATACATGTATCCATGTGACTTCCAAAGTATATACTCGTAATACGTTATCACTTCATATATACCGTTATGACTTCTGATTTCGGAAGTCACAACGTTTTGCCTATATTTTTACGAATTTGGCTACTAGATGGTATTAGAAGGCTTATATTAAAAATTTCGCTGGAAGTCATATCGTATCTAACATACTCATAAGATCAGATTTTAGTTCGACGGTATATCACCAGCGCTAGTGTCGCTCCCGTACTATTATACAGGTTATATACACAACGCGTAGCGTCTTCCGTATACCACACCGCTCGATGCGACTTCCGTTTTTTGGCAACCCTGTGTAAAGGTTTCCAGACATTCATTTGTTGTGGATTCGCGGTCCTAATCGTACTTAGTATTTTGTGTATGAAACATGAATAACTTCATACTTTTGTGTTAACATTAATAATAGCTTTCTTTTAAATCTGCTTTACTTTTAAAGTTAGCCTTAAATGAAGCTAATTATATCTCTATAAATATATATTATCTGTTTTTATTTTAGTCTATAATATTTACTTACCTATTTATTTATAGAAATTCATTTTTCTCGTGTTTTTGTTTACTTCCTTTTTTATAATGAACTTCTAATTCAATCTACACTCACCGGCACGAAAAATGGGCAACCAAAAAATTGGTAATTTTTGATGTCTCGTATCTCCTAAACCTGTTGTCCGATTTAAGTAATTTTTTAATATGTTATAGCCTTATTTTTTAACAATATCGCTATAATAATATTGTTGATAGGCATGTAAATTTTATTATATACCAAGTGTACCCATCAAACTGGGTTTTTTTTCTCAATTTTCACAACACCCTGTGGAATATTCTAGCCTTTATAAAATATTGAAATTAAAACCCAACTATAGCCCCAGGTTTTCTTAACATTCTGTTTTTTTTTATTTATTCGCTTACGTTGGATAATAAAAAAGTTATGGACTTCAACAACTGGCCATGTTCTTTATCAATACAGGGTGTTTCTAAATAAGTGCGACTGACTTTAAGGGGTAATTCTGCATGGAAAAATAATGATTGTTTGGCAAAAGAATTTTATTTTTGCAGTCATTATTTTTTCATGCAGAGTTACCCCTTCAAGTTTGTCGCATTTATTTAGAAACACCATGTATCGATAAAGAATATGGCTAGCTGTTAAAGTAACTAACTTTTTTATTATCCAACATAAGCGAATGAATAAAAAAACAGAATGTTAAGAAAACCTGGGGCTATAGCTAGGTTTTAATTTCAATATTGTATAAAGGCTAGAATATTCCACAGGCTGTTGTGGAAATTGAGAAAAAAACCCAGTTTGATTGGTACGCCTGGTATTCGGTATATAATGATAGCTTACATGTCTAGAAATAATATTATTACAGCGATATTGTTAAAGAATAAGGCCATAATATATTAAAAAAATACTTAAATCGGACAATAGGTTTAGAAGATACGAGCCATCAAAATGACCCATTTTTTGGGGTGCCCGTTTTTCGTGCCGGTGAGTATATCTATTAAATAATCTAAATTAATTTTAAAAATCTTATTAAAAGCTTAAGAGGATCGGTACGTATTTTCGGCTGCAATGCTATTCAAATGGGGATTCATTTTTTCGAATCCTGAGAAAACTAATAAGTATTTTTGAAAAATTTAAACGCAGAATGGAAGATTACGTTATTAGCGAGGGCCGAAAGTCCCTGAGAACTTCTATAATGTCTATTTTAATAAGTTACAGGGGTGAAAAACTAAGAGAAAATTTAGTGTGATATTTAATTTCAAATATCTCATTCAAAATAAACTTTTTATTTATTCTAAGGGACTTTCGGCCCTCGGTAATAATTTAGTCTTTCATTCTGCGTTTAAATTTTTCAAAAATATTTATTGGTTTTTTCAGGATTCGAAAAAAATGAACACAATGCCGTGGAAATATTTTCCAAATCTATCTTTGTCTTACAACGCACTCAGCTGAATATAATATTGTCAGCATATATTGTCAGTCAGACACTGACAATCAGTGACAATTTTAAATATTTGACATTGCATCGATAATATTTTGAGTTATTGATTAAATATTATTGATATATAGTGTATTTGATTCATAATTGATTTAAGACGTGAACTTAATAAAAAGTTATTTATTGTGTATGATTTGTGGAAGATCCAAGCAGAGAATACATCAGGATAATATATTCTGTGATCCAAGTATTTTGTTAAAGATGTTCAAAATTGTAAGCGTTCCATAATATATTATTAAAAAATCACTTTAACACTTTTCCTCTTTTCTCGATTGAGTATTAGTTTTTGTTGAACAAATAAATTATTACAATCACTGAACACATAGTTAGTGAAAAAATTATCACATTTATTAACTGAATTAATAATTTGCAATTATAAAAATAACAGTTATCCAAGAACATTCAAAAGCCATCTCTTTAAATTAATGATGACATTTTCAAGTAGAATGGCATTCTAGTAATGTTTACATATCCATACCAGTGTGAATTTTACTCCACGTAATTTGCCGTGTAAAGACAGATAAAGTAGGGATACACGTAAAATATTTGCGAATTATGTACCCATAGCCTTAAGGTGATACAGTAGCGATCAACAGGTAGCCAAAACGCGTTCCAAAATTGCGGCTGTAATTTTGAATATTTTTTCGACGTATTTGGCACACGTATTCGTAATATAATAAAGAATGGCGGTACAGAGCCCAATTTGGGAAATATGTTAGTATTTGGAAATTACTCTATAATTAAATACAATATTAAAAAAACGAGCCCGTACCGCCATTAAGAAGAAAAAAATACACTTTCTTTAAATAAACTTTTTTATCCGATGCCTAGATCTTGTGTCATTTTGGAACTACTAATGGAATAAATAAAATTTAGTAGTTCCAAAATGACACAAAATCTAGGCATCGGATAAAAAAGTTTATTTTCTTTTTCTTCTTAATTTCGGTACAGGCTCGTTTTTTTAATATTGTGTTTAATTACAGAGTAATTTCCACATATTAATATATTTTTCAAATTGGGGTCTGTACCGCCATTCTTTATTATATTACGAATACGTGTGCCAAATATTTCGAAAAAATATTCAAGATTACAGCCGCAATCTTGGAACGCGTTTTCGCTACCTGTTAATCGCTACTGTTTCCTCATAAATACAAGAAATGTAGGTAAATTTCTCATTTAATGAAATTTCCGAAAATTGTGTATTTTTTGGACCCAAGTAGGCTGAAAAATAGATTTTATAGTTATTGTTATTTCGAAAGTAATAAAACGTGTAAAAATATACAAAAAAATTGAATGTAATTAAATACACGATAAAATGAATCAAGAGCGATAAAAAGTTTAAAGTAATAAATTCTAGTAATAATATAAAATACAGTAAACTCTCTCTTAAGGGGATAGGCGCAAAATCTCTGTCCAATGCTATTTAAATACATTTATTTTTTTCGAATCCTGAGAAAACTAATAAATATTTTTTAAAACATACACCCAGAATGAAAGATTATTACGGAGGACCGAAAGTCCCTTAGAATAAACAAAAAGTTTCTTTTGAATGAAATATTCGAAATTAAAAATCACACTAACTTTTCTCTTGTTTTTTCATCCCATTATCTTTATTAAAATGAACATATATTAGGTATATAAGTTACTAAAATAAACATTATATAAGTTTTCAGGGACTTTCTGCCCTCGTTAATAATGTAAGCTTCCATTCTGCGTTTAAATTTTTCAAAAATACTTATTAGTTTTCTCAGAATTCGAAAAAAATTAATGCATTTAATTAGCACTGGACCAAGATTTTGCGCCTATCCCCAACGAACACCTCTATTCGGACGGTATTTAAAACAAAATTCATTTGCCGATATATTGAGCCTGTACTCTTCCGGACAATCCCTTAAAATGATGTGTACCTAAATGAAAAAAATACATAGGTATTTTTTCCAAATATTTTAGAATACAAAACTACAATATTTAAATTTTATTATTTCAAATTAACACAGAGATGACAACGAGTGATATTTGATAACTCTTTACCTTATCAGCAGTAGGTAATAAAAATCTGGTTCTTAGTGTGGGATCCGTCATTAAAATATTTTGTGTGTCGGTCATTAAAAGAAATGTGATACCGTAACTCGTTGCTCTAATAATACTTTAACATTGATATTATGTATGTTGTGACTAAAAATGTTAACGGAATGTCTGCTTGATTGAACATAATATAACATATCCAATAAAAATTTTATTTTCTTTTAAAAATGTTTGGGATTGAAGGGTGACTTTGACTGTATGATAAAACAATAATTATACAAACAAAACAGTTATAATTATCAAGATTTATGCTATAAACTCATGGAGAAATACATTAAATTAATAGAGATCGGGAAATATGCACTTAAAAAAAACCTTAAATTATGCAAAAAACAGTTGAATTGAAATATGCACTAAAATATTATGCTTTTATGCATTTATAAAAAACGCAATAATAATAATTATTGGTGTATTGAAAGTAGGTATTCCAGGTTGTATCTTAGTCGATAGGAAAAATATTGTGATTCGTTTTTTACGATCTTACGGAGATAGTATAGTTCATTAACGGTTTTTGCTTCAAATTTTAAAGAACGGATTGACGTGAAATTTAGCTTACACATAGGTAACATGTAAAAGAAAAAAAGTGAAAAGAAAACTTTGCCCTGGGGGTTGAGTTTCTCCTCTTCTCGGAGGGGAAAATATACGTTCAAAATAAGTTCGGAAATGGATACACACACTAATTCTAAGCAACTTCTGTTATACGCTGTGAGCTCGTACGTAGAGGGGATATTTATAAATTCGCGAGCGCCAGTAGTGACAAGTCTGTAAACGTTTACCGGAAATTTGACATAAATGTCAAAGTGATTAATTTAAAATTAAAATTAAAAACATTAATTATAAAAAATATTAGTTGGTCAAAGCTGTGGTATATATTTTTACCTTAAATATACTTACGTTTTAAATACTGAACTTACGTTTTTTTAATGTTCCTTAATATGTAATTATAAATTCTTCTATTAATCTTAGCGCCATCTACACGATAATTGTGAAAGCATCCGAAGTAAGAAATTAATATTTCATCAATAGAACGTCAAAATGATTAGCAAAATCTTAAAAAAATCTATTACAGTTTAGTTACTTTTTAGCGTTGTAAATATTAAGCGATAACAGTTAAATAATAAATTTAAAAATTACCGGTGAAAGTTGAACTAGTAATCCTCCAGGAGCGACACCAGCGAAGCTCAGAGCGTATATAGAATTTTTCACTAAGTTAATACTTTTTGAGTTATTTGCTAGTCAATATGTCAATTTTTCAACAAAAAACACTTTTATACGGTTTTTTGCCAATAACTCAAAAAGTAAGTAGGTATGTTATCGGGAAAAACATTAAAAATATAGCTTATAAAGTAACAAAATTGATGTACGTATAACTTTTTAGAATCAGTAGAGGCAAAGTTGTAGCTAATGTAAAACAGGAAACAGGTTCATATTCGTCAAATTTAAAAATGAATAATTTCACGTGAAATAACCAAAAAATGATAGCAACTAAAAAATGATGCACTGTTCTGAGAAAACTTATTACAACTTTTTATTACAAGTTTTAAAAAAATCTTTTTTATGTTTTATAAAAAAGTTTCTAGCGTTAAAATTAAGAAAGATACTTTCAAAATAAAGTAGGTCCTATTTTTCTTAAAAAACTCCGAAAATCACCCCTTAATTCGGGCTAAGTAAAGGGCTAATTTTTGAAAAAATTGGGTTTTAAAGTAAAATTGTTTAAATTTTGAAAGAGATGCTTTTTTTTTTCAAAATGACATAAAATTTATTAGTGCTACCAAAAATTACGAAGAGTAAAAAAGTAGGTTTTGCTTTTCTGAATATTTAGGATTATGTTTTTTTCTTTGAGACAAATATTGGTTAAGATATAGCTGTTCAAAATTGGCATACACAGTTGGTTAGTGACTAGTTCAATCCCTTTCAATTACATCCCCTTCAAAAATAAGCACTTTGAACCAATGAAGCTTACATATCATATTTATAAACAATACATACACGAGTAAATCAACTTGTGAAGTGGTGACGATAAATTTTATTTGCTAAGTTCCTTAATTTAATGCTAAAAACTTTTTAACCTTTTTTTAAACACTACAAAAAAGTTGTAATGAGTGTTCCCCAAAAAGTGCTTTAGTTTTTGACACTTTACGTTGGAATATTCAATTTGAAATTTGACGTGTATGAACCTATTTGTCATTAGTTACAGTTACAACTCTTCTTTTACTGGGTCTAGGGATCTCATACATAAGTAGACCATTTTTTCACTTTTTTTATGGGCTATATTTTTCTTAAGAATGTTTTTTTCGATAAAATACTTACTTTTTGAGTTAATTGCAAAAAAAAATCGTTAAAATGTGTTTTTTTTGTTGAAAAATTCACAAAAAAGAACAATAGTTCCTTAGAATTAGTCAGTTAATCCATTTCCGGACTTATTTTGAACGTATATTTTTTCATCCCTAGAC
Organism: Diabrotica virgifera virgifera; assembly: GCF_917563875.1. Taxonomy (NCBI): domain Eukaryota; kingdom Metazoa; phylum Arthropoda; class Insecta; order Coleoptera; family Chrysomelidae; genus Diabrotica; species Diabrotica virgifera. The sequence goes on along the minus strand of NC_065445.1, from coordinate 200,145,821 downwards.
GAGGTGAAAGTCACCCCCATGGCAAAAGAAAACATGGCCACAATATCAATTTTCTTCTTTGATACCTATGTGTATACCAAATTTCATGTCAATCTTAAGTGGTTTTTTAAAATTTATGGGTTTTGCAATATTTTACCGTCAGCGAACGGACTAATAGAAGAGGATCCGATATAAGGCCGATCTGCATCGATCTATTTAATGGATAACAATAATTATTGGATATGTAATTTAGTATGTTAACAATTATAAAAAACAAGGGGTGCATGATCTAATTTTCTTCTGACTATAATCAATTAATAATTAATAAATGACTTTTATGTACTCGATCTATGTCATATTATGTATAAATTTTTAGACGAAATACGAATAAAAATGGTATACATTTTTATTTTATAAATTTTTAGTTTGTGAAAACTCTCATTATAGATAGCAGTGCTTTAAAGTAAGCATGAAGTAACAATGTATTTTAAATGGGATTTACTTTTTTTCACTGGTTTTGACACACTTTCATATAATCAAATATTCTTTCTTAACTGTCGCTTTGTCATGGTGATGACATAATGAGCAATAAATTACAAAAAAAATTTGACAGTTTTGTGGTTTGAAAGAAATTAGAATTTTTTTATGTCAAAGTTCTAAAAATTGTAGAATAGAAATGAATTCCAGTGACGAAGAGTTACAGTATTTTTATTTGTTTATCGTAGATAAAATATTGTATGAAATTGTGCGTGAAGTACTTTTTGCGAACTTACGCGATGTATAGCACTCGCTCCGTTTCATAAATAACTATTTTCATATATTAAAAAAAAATGTTTCGACCCGGGTAGATATTATTCCAGATTTTCAGATTTGGGCACAGAGTTGGATTGTTGGGGCATATATGGAGAGCAGGTAGCGCAACAACTATAAACTCAATTTTACAATGGAAACCCGGAGTTAGAAGGAGACGCGGAGGAACTAGAATAAATGGTTACAGGAATTAAAGGAAGATTTATATAGGGCAGGAATTAGAGACTAGCAGAAAAAGAAAGAGGATAGAAAGAAATGGAGAAGCATAGTCAATATTATCGAGTAGCAGACTGGAAAAAATCTGCTCGAAAAAGATGGATCTAGATAGCTTTTTAGCGGCTAATCCCCACCTGGAGTGTTTAGCCATTTAATTTTTTTATTACATATTATTATTGGTACATCAAAAATTAAAAGGACTGTGCCTGTAATAAAATCTAAAATATTAAAATTTTCTATAAGTTCAAATTTATTTATTAACATTTTTGATATAATTTTCATAAATAAATGACTTACTATTAACACTTTTTTAATTAATTCCAATAAATCCATTTCACAGCAATAATAATATATTAGTATTTTTGTAAAATAAATATCAATCATATTATCATAAATAACACAGGTTTACAAAAAAAAACTAAATTTCGGACAATTTGACGAAAACATATGACAAGGGGGTTTTTGGAGTGGCTGATCACAAATCCGGGGTCTGCTCACCTCTATCGCGTCAGGTAAAGGTCATTTCAAGGTCAAATCAAGATAAATCGGCAGTCGTTCTGAAAAAGTATATTAGGGGGTTCTTGAGGTCGCTGAAGACGAACCCGGAGTCCGCTGACCTCTATCACGTCTAGTTTAACGTCATTTTAAGGTCAAATCAACATAAATCGACACAATCGCTCTGAAAGTATAGGGAGTTTTGGGGTCGCTGATCATGAAAACTGCGGTCCGTTGAGCTCTACCACGTCGTGTAAAGGTCATTTCAAGTTCAAATCAGGAGTTAACAAAATTGACTTGACCTTGAAATGGCCTTTACCTGACGTGGTTGAGCTCAACGGGCCCCAGTTTTGTGATCAGGGACCCCAGTTTTGTGATCAGGGACCCCAAAAACACCCTAATATACTTTTTCACAGCGATTGTGTTAATTTATCTTGATTTGACCTCGAAATGACCTTCAGCTAGACGTGATAGAGGTCAGCGGATCCTGGATTCGTTATAAGCGACCCCAAAAACCTCCTAATATACTTTTTCAGAGCGACTGTCGATTTATCTTGATTTGTCCTTGAAATGACCTTTACCTGACGTGATAGAGGTTAGCGGACCCCGGATTCGTAACCAGCGACCCCAAAAACCCCCCTAGTCATATGGTTTCGTCAAATAGTCCGAAATGTATTTTTTTGTAAACCTGTATAATCAAAAGAATATCAATCTTTTAATTTAAATAGACAACTTTAAAACACAGACAACTGTATTCACAGTAAAAGTTTCAAAAGATCACACATTACGCTCAAAATAGGAGGTAAATCTAGCAGACGAGTCGTTGTGACTTCCAAAATATGGCAACACCGCTGGAAGTGACAACGCGCCTTGAACTACCCTATATATGGAAGCAATAACGTATGCTGTAAGCTGCGGTATATACGTATATATATACAAAATTTATTTTGGTAAATCCTTTCCCCTCAATAGGTAGACCCATTTTATAAGCCCCCCTTTTACGAAATACACAATTTTTAAAAAATAATTCCTAGTAGAAAAGGTGGAAGTCGGACAGTCTCTTCTGTATACCGGAAGTCACAACTTAACATGCATCAATATATATATATATATATATATATATATATATATATATATATATATATATATATATATATATATATATATATATTGCTTCAGTGTAAGAGGACAATTGAATCAATTTAATTGTTTTGTTTTCTGCCATATACAAAAAGGGATGTATTTGTGCACTCATTAAAAATGGTTTCAGGGGACGATCAGAATCTCCAAATAACAACCCATTGCTATGATCTGAATTTAAACAGCAATAATACAGAATTATTTATATTTGGCACAAAAAATATTAGTAAGAAGGTACCTATTTAAAACATATTCAGGGAGTATTACGAAATTGTCAGAATATAAAATCAGTTTTCCTCATATTCTATAGATTTATTGAAAATTTTGAGAATTTCATGATACACCCAGTATGTTTTGGATACTTAACTGTGCAGCTTTTTTTTTCAAGGTAGGTATCTACTGTTTTTGAGAACCATGTGCATACATAATTCTAGTTACTACCTATACCAATACCTTTCATTTTGGAATCGTAAAATATTTGGCAATTCAAAGAAACCATTCTTTTAAAAATGAGAAAAATAAACAATTTTTTAACAAAACTAGAGGTAAAACTTTTACCAATTTCATGTTTCACAGATTATTCTGGTGGGTAACTTTAAGATAGGTACTTATGCAAGATGGGATAAAAAACTATTCTATTTTTATTTTTTACAACTAGTTTTCCTTTGTAAATGAATATAGTTGGGTAAGTGTAGGTATACAATAATACATACCTATTATAATTTTCTCAAAGTATAACCCATCTTTAATTTTATATCTAATAACTCAAAAAATTACAGTAGGTATGTATAAATAAAAACAAAATAACAAAAAATTTGTGATTGAGAATTTTTAGAAAGAACAAAATTTTACTTTTGCAATAAATTCAATCAGACCTACAAGATTTTAGGTTATATTTTTAGTTTCGTGGGAACCAAAAACCATGAAATATACAAAAAGCAAAGTTTATCCTCCAAATAACTTTTTATTCGGTACTTTATTCGGCAGTTAAATATTTGACATATAATGTCAATTTATCTGCCGGATAACTTTATTCCAGAGTGAAAAGACGCTACTTTTTTTATCTGTCAGATAAACTTCCTATTAACTTTTATTCGGAGGTGAAAAGACCGGGCCTAAGAATGTCAACAAAAGCCGGCCCTGCATGCAACCTTTTTCTCAGTGCAACTACAATTTTATTGATACACGCCAGAAATGTGTGAGACTTTTCTCAGTGTACTCGTGTGTCCTCTTGCCAACTCCATACTAAAATTAAGTACATAGTGATAGTAAGTACACGTTTGTCTCACCGCAGCAAAATCTCAAAGGAACCGTGACGTCACATAGACACTGACAACTGAAAACAAAATACTAAAAGAACAGTGACGTCACTTCTAAAGTGACATAACAAAGTGACAACTGACAAATTCGTCCGTCATACTTATTGGCGAGGAACCGCAAAGTGGGCGACGCCTGGTGGCAAATTTGAAAAGCATCAACTCAAGGAAAACATTGACTTTGCCATTAACTTGTGTACATATTTGCGGTCAGTTTATGTTGTAATTAACAATAATTTCGACTTAAAAAAACTATTGCAGTGTTCCTCAGTATTCATTCCTATTATACTCTACGTAATGACCTAAATTAACCAATGCCAAATCACACATTTTGTTAATTTAACGTTTGTATTAAATGTAGTATTTTTTAATGTTTAAGCGACTGCAAAATTAAATAAATAAATAAAATGTAGTATATATTCTGTACATAGAATGTACATTGTTATGAAAAATATCCCGACCACTTCGTAATTTCCAGAACACGATTATTATAAAATAAATTCACCTACTTAGTTTCCAAGTTTCCAATTTTTATTTAATTAAAAATTGTTATCTGTTGCTGTAAAATAAACTGTAGTGCACCTATTAATTAAATTAAAAACAAAATTAGAAATCCTAAGATAGATTAATAATTTTTAGAACGCTGTGTGATTATCGGGGGCCAGATTTTTTTATGAAAAAAAGGTAAAAACAAATCAGTAGTTAGCATCAAATTTTAATGAATGCATACAGATTAAACATAATTTTGAGTCGTCTTTAACTTATAAGATGTCTTAGTTGCAAAACTTAGTGGTTACTTTGGCAAAACACTCCTGTAAATGATTTTAATTTAACGTTTTAGAACTGTGAATTCAAATGACAAAATGAATTGTTTTCCTAGCGTTGTCGTCCATCTTTGAAATTTTGAGCGCCCTCTGTTGGAATTTAATTTTGCGAACCTTATAAAAATATACAAAAATAATATTATTTATGAATAAAAAACTGATTTTATTTTATAATCCAATAGAATTACGA